>NC_134407.1:3972858-4040706 GCF_038048845.1 Mixophyes fleayi
AACCTTCGGGACTCCACCTCCTGCCTCCGAATCCAACAGATTCACTTATTTGTATGTCACAGGGTTTATCTTACACCAGTTTCTCTGTTTATATACAGGAATTCTGCTTTATACACTGTTAGTTTATCTGCTGACACAGCTCTTTATACGTCATATCTCTGTACTGGAACAACTGCAATTATATCAGTCATCAATGATTGTTTATATCCTATAATTAACCATTCACCTAACTTGTCACTCTAACTTTCCTTGTGAACGTGGATAATTAATATGTCAATTAATTGATTATTATTATTATTATTATCGTAGATCTGTAAGGCGCCACAGTGCTCCGCAGCACCGTACATGTAGGGAACACAGGACATACATAAAACAGGGACATACAAGGTAGACAAAATAAATGCAGATATGAAAACAAAGGGTATGGAGGACCCTGCTCATTAGAGAGCTTACATTCTAAGGGGAAGAGGGCAGAGCTGAACTAAGAGGAGCGAGTGTGGCTCAGAGTGGAGATTGGGAACATTAGTGAGGGTGCATTAGTGAGAATATCGAGGATAAGGTCCCCTCTAAAAAAGAGATGGGTTTTTAAAGAGCATCTAATGAATAAATTCAATAAACAAATAATTCGATTAGCAAATGCTTGTTAGCAAAACATGTGTCAGGGATTTTTTTTGTTTTTTTGGGGGTTTATACAATTTTTGTTTGTGCAATAAAAATCTTCCAATAAAAAACACATGATTAAAAAAAACAAAAACAAATCAAAACCATACGGAATAGGAAGATGTAAAGAGAATTGTATACCGCCTATACAGCTCCTGTGTAGATGTATTTTATAATAGAGACTTTATCACCATCACCCCAGTGGCGGTCAGTAATGAAGGAACGGTGATATCTCAGCATATAAGACATGAATATCTATCACTGAGGCCCAGTAGACGGCAGCTCCTGATCATAGTTCTCACCTGAGGTTTCTGTAGTACCAGACGGAGGACGTTAGTCATGGGGTGACCTCATCTCTGTCGCAATCTCCCCACAATATGACAAACACTGACAACTACACATCACCCCCCGAGGGTCTGGGGCCTCTGTCATCCCCGGTGAATCCCACCTCTCTGAGTGCAGGTGAGAACTGAGTCCCTGACTCACTGTGGCAGAGATAAGAAGTGAAGTGTTTGACATATTGGTCCTGACATTTGTAAACTGAACAACTTCCTGTATTAGGGGAAGCTCAGGAAAAGTATCCTCAGCTCTCAGTTATTAGTGTGAAATGACCATTACAGTGCAAACAGCGGCCGCCCCGGGGTCAGGACCAGAATAGCACCAGGAATGCTGGATGTTTGCTGACATTTACTGTCCTATAAAACACCTCCCTCCCCCCATCATCATCATCATCATCGTTTATTTAGAAGACCCCACAAAACTCTGCATATCCGGAGAGTGGCTGTAACAGACCATATATAAAAGTAATCATACATGAAGCAACTCTTACATTAAACAGAAGAAGTACATACAAGGTTAACAGCGAAAGTGCAGATATGACAGAGGGTCCTGAGAGCTTACAGTCTAGAGGGATAACCCGCTGTTGCACATGAAGGGGTCTATTTACTAATATGTGGGTGATAGGTTTTTTATTAATGTGGTAAAAATAAAATCACCTATTACCGCAATTTATTACTAAAATACGTCCAGGACAGCTGAGCGATACCAGTGGTCTGTGTGATACTGGTCCCTGCAGGAAAGGGTTAACTTAGCACTGGGCCAGTCTGACCCGGCTACACGTGCGCGGTGGAACTGAAAGCTCAGGATCATTTCCACTCGGTGGGCAAATAAATAGACAAATAGTTAGAAGTAGATTAAAAATATATATATAAAAAAATTGAAAAACCAGTGACCACTTAAAAAATGTTTTGTTCAAGTAATAAAGCGCCAAGATCCGTCCTTTACAAGGAGAATCTTAGAACTGCTGAGTACCAGCGAATCTTACCGCTGGTGGAGACTATCACACATCTGGTCTGCCATTGGTCTATTAACCCTATGATTAATACTGTGTGTTTCTGGTCCATGATAACCTTGTAGTGATGAAATGAGCTGTTCCTATCAGCAGACGCCCTCTCCCTAACACACAGCGTTATTATTGTTGCATAAGAACCCCCAGAACCCCCCCGTGAACGTCATGTCTGTCCCCGCCCCATGGGGGGGTACTTCCTGCCCCAGTGGATATATATATATATATATATATATATATACTATCCACTATCTACCCAGTGTTTCTTCCACACAAGTCAGAGCCAGACTTAGACCCCATAGGGCCCTAGGCCAGATTCTGGTTTTTCCTCCCCCTGACCAAGCTGTCCCATGGCCTTCTGTGGTACCTGTCCCACATGTGCTCTATTTCATGGACTTACCCTATACATGCCACATTATGGCCAATATCTGACTATCTATATATATATAGTCCTCCAGACAGCTGGCACTGAACACACTCATGACCCCCCTATAACTCACCCCCCTGCGCCCTCATCCAATCCACAGAAAAGCGTCACTCACAGAAAGAACAGATATCAGATTTCTGCCTCCAGACATCATCATAAAACTTCACTCCCTCCCCTACAAATAAATAATCATTTGAACTTGTCCCCTCCCCATTTTATTATGGTCCCCAGTGCCACTGCACTCCCACCCCCTATAATAAAGAGTCAAACAACCCAACAATCACCAAGGAGGATAATGATAATAATCTGCCCCCACTAACCACTCAGTCTTACACCATCATATTCTCCGCCCCCCTCCCCCCACCAGTATGCTAGACCACCAGAAGTGATCCGGCTGTGCCACAAATTATTGGTATCTCGTATTACAATAACACTAGTGCTGGGTACACACCTATGTAATCTTACTCCAGATGCGATTTCTGTAACGATTTCACCAACGACTGAAAGTCCCGATGACCATACTGATCCATGTGTACACACTTACACAACTTACATTCAGATCTGTGATCTTCATCTCTTATAACCATCTGCTGATAAGATGGTGACTCTGTACACTGTACAGATATCTGCCTACACTGCTGGTGGTGAGTGTGTACACACTGCCATATTTACCCGACATCGTCCATCGTTGATCGTGATCTTTAGGAAGTTTAGAAAACCAAATCAACAGATGCGATGTGTTTTGTAATGATAAAATATGATGGTGGGAGCGTACACACTAATGTCATATCTGACCAGGTGGTCGTGAATCATATAATTTGTGTGATAATTGCGCAGGTGTGTACCCAGCTTCAGATGGATCGGATGAGGACTTGTTTTAGCATTGAAAGTAAAATGTTTCAACTTAGTAGTTATATTAATATAACGTATGTTATTAATAGTCTATGGCAGGGAAGTAAGCACAGAAAGAACATAGACCAATACTAGGGGCTGACATCGCACCTCACATCCAGTGCCCATTAATGAATGTAGGAACACTGTATTGTTATAATTACGGGGGGGTGTATATATATATATAAATATAACTGTATGGAAGTAGATATTAGCTCAGAATAATGTTAATGGTATAGTCCACTTTCAGCTGACTTCAACGATATAATTTGTATTTGCCCTCCTGTGACCTTTACTTAATTATTTTTTTATATTTTTCTTTGTCTTTTGATGTTCTACAAAGGGCTGTATATCATCCAGACAGAGCTGTTTCATTTCATTGCCTTTGGACATGGCACAGAAAAGCTCTGCAGCTGTAAACACAGATCGGTTCTGAGTCATATCCAAGTTCAACAAATATAAACAGCAGGGACTGGTTGATGTAAAAACCAAAATGGAAGGCACAGATATACAAAAAGTAAGACAGTTGATAAAAGTTGCTGGAGGGTGCACAGACCGATCAAAGACACTTATTAATAATTCATTCATTGATGGTAGTGCAGACATAAGGTTTGTGCTGTATCTAGGAAGGGACGTTACACAGATGGGTGACGCTCTCTGATTTGTATGTCTGTCTCCCCAGCCCTGGAGAGGCTGCTCACTGAGCTGGAAGATTTTCTCAGCGCGCTGGATAAAGAAAACCTCAGCAGCTCGGCCATTCTGAAGAAAAGTCTCCTGTCCGAAATCCTCCAGATGTATGTGAAGACCACAAGCAGTAAGTACCAGAGCCCCGTCCTAGAGACACTTACCAACCTTACCCCAGAGAGATCCTGGAGGGAGGTCATGTGACAGGGGTATGAGGGGGTGTGGTCACTGTGGCCCCACCCCATATATGAAATGCTTGATGATGAAAAATGGCATAATTAAGCCCCGCCTCCACTGCAGTCTGGGAGGATCCCTGCTCTTCCTGGAGTCCAGGAGAGCTGACCTCTGAACTGACTATTATAACCATTATAAGTGATATATTATAACCATTATATGTGATACATGTACAAGGCATTGCTTACACGGTAAACTCACTATTATACATACGGTATATGGCTCCATTTTCTTTTATAATAATTGAGGGCCACAATGCTTATAGGATACACATAAAATATGAAAAATAAATTTTGAAACTTTAGATTTTCTAAAATATTTGATCTAAATTCAGGCCAGATGAACATGTTCCAGTTGATTCAAACCTTTACAGCTTTTTGGAGGTTAAATGTCTATACATACATACATGCATACATACATACATAGAGTACATACATACATACATGCACCATACAGTACGTACGTACGTACGTACGTACGTACAGTACATACTTACATACATACAGTACATACTTATATGCATACAGTACATACTTACATACATACATACAGTACATATACATACATATATACATACATACATACATGCTTACATACATACAGTACATACATACATACATGCTTACATACAGAACATATATATATACATACATACATACAGTACATACATACATACATTCTTACATACATGCAGGTCATACATGCATACAGTACATACATACAGTACATACATACATACCATACGTACATACAGTAGATACATACTTACATACAGTACATACATATATATATATATATACATACTTACATACATACATACATACTTACATACATGCAGTACATATATACATACATACATACATGCTTACATACATACAGTACATACATAAAGTACATACATACATTCTTATATACATACATACATATATACATACATACAGTACATACATACATACATACAGTACATATATGTACGTATATACATACATGCTTACATAAAGTACATACAGAAAGTACATACATACAGTACATGCATACATACATACATACATACATACTTACATGCAGTACATACATACATACATACTTACATACATACAGTACATATATGTACGTATATACATACATGCTTACATACATACAGTACATACATAAAGTACATACATAAAGTACATACATACAGTACATACATACAGTACATACATACATACATACATACAGTACATGCATACATACATACATACAATATATACATACAGTACATACATACATACAGTACATACATACATACATACATACAGTACATACATACATACATACATACAGTACATGAGTACATACATACAGTACATACATACATACATATAGTACATACGTACGGTACATACATACAGTACATACATACATACATACATACATACATACAGTACATACATACATACATACATACATACAGTACATACATACATACATACAGTACATACATACATACAGTACATACATACATACATACATATAGTACATACGTACGTACGTACGTACGTACGTACGTACGTACGTACGTACGTACGTACGTACATACAGTACATACATACATACATACAGTACATACATACATACATACATACAGTACATACATACATACATACATACATACAGTACATACATACATACATACATACATACAGTACATACATACATACATACATACAGTACATACATACATACATACAGTACATACATACATATATACATACATACATACATACATACAGCATATACATACATACATACATACATACAGTACATACATACATACATACATACAGTACATACATACATACATACATACAGTACATACATACATACATACATACATACAGTACATACATACATACAATACATACATACATACATACATACATACAGTACATACATACATACAATACATACATACATACAGTACATACATACAGTACATACATACATACATACATACATACATACAATACATACATACATACATACATACATACATACTGTACATACATACATACATACATACAGTACATACATACATACATACATACTGTACATACATACATACATACATACATACAGTACATACATACTGTACATACATACATACATACATATATACATACAGTACATACATACATACATACATACTGTACATACATACATACATACATACATACTGTACATACATACATACATACAGTACATACATACATACATACATACATACTGTACATACATACATACATACATACATACTGTACATACATACATACATACATACATACTGTACATACATACATACATACATACATACATACTGTACATACATACATACATACATACATACAGTACATACATACATACATACATACAGTACATACATACATACATACATACAGTACATACATACATACATACATACATACATACAGTACATACATACATACAGTACATACATACATACATACATACATACAGTACATACATACATACATACATACATACATACATACAGTACATACATACATACATACATACATACATACAGTACATACATACATACATACATACATACATACATACAGTACATACATACATACATACATACATACATACAGTACATACATACATACATACATACATACATACATACAGTACATACATACATACATACATACATACAGTACATACATACATACAGTACATACATACATACATACATACATACAGTACATACATACATACATACAGTACATACATACATACATACATACATACATACAGTACATACATACATACATACATACAGTACATACATACAGTACATACATACATACATACATACAGTACATACATACATACAGTACATACATACAGTACATACATACATACATACAGTACATACATACATACATACATACAGTACATACATACAGTACATACATACATACATACATACAGTACATACATACATACATACATAGATACATACATACATACAGTACATACATACATACAGTACATACATACAGTACATACATACAGTACATACATACAGTACATACATACATACAGTACATACAGTACATACATACATACATACATACATACATACATACAGTACATACATACATACATACAGTACATACATACATACATACATAGATACATACATACATACAGTACATACATACAGTACATACATACAGTACATACATACAGTACATACATACATACATACGTACATACATACATACATACATACATACATACATACAGTACATACATACATACATACATACATAGATACATACATACATACATACATACATACATACATACAGTACATACATACATACAGTACATACATACATACATACATACATACATACATACAGTACATACATACATACATACATACAGTACATACATACATACATACATACATACATAGATACATACATACATACATAGATACATACATACATACATACATACATAGATACATACATACATACATACATACATAGATACATACATACATACATACATACATACATACATACATACAGTACATACATACATACATACATACATACAGTACATACATACATACATACATACATACATACATACATACAGTACATACATACATACATACATACATACATACATACAGTACATACATACATACATACAGTACATACATACATACATACATACATACATACATACATATATACTAAGATATTTTTGTAGTTTATTTTATCATCTTTGTTTTTTACTTGAACTCTGAACTCAAACCTGGAAACATGAATTTGGCTGAGCAGTGATTGGCGCAAAAAATCTCATTCATCCCGCGGCCAAATTTGACCAAATATCTAACTGATAAAAATGATTGGAAGATCTCTACGTATCCATCCAGGACACAGGTCAGAGGCTGAAGAAATATGGCTATAATGGTTACTCAGTAAAGCTCACAGTGGCCGATCTGACAGCCCAAAGATACATGGAAATATACACAAACACTTAGGTCTACACCGGTCCCAGACACAGCGTTATTACTGCGCGGTCCCTGACACAGCGTTATTACTCAGCGGTACCTGACGCAGCGTTATTACTAAGCGGTCCCTGACACAGCGTTATTACTCAGCGGTCCCTGACGCAGCGTTATTACTCAGCGGTCCCTGACACATCGTTATTACTGCGCGGTCCCTGACACAGCGTTATTACTCAGCGGTCCCTGACGCAGCGTTATTACTCAGCGGTCCCTGACGCAGCGTTATTACTAAGCGGTCCCTGACACAGCGTTATTACTCAGCGGTCCCTGACGCAGCGTTATTACTCAGCGGTCCCTGACGCAGCGTTATTACTCAGCGGTCCCTGACACATCGTTATTACTGCGCGGTCCCTGACACAGCGTTATTACTCAGCGGTCCCTGACGCAGCGTTATTACTCAGCGGTCCCTGACGCAGCGTTATTACTAAGCGGTCCCTGACACAGCGTTATTACTCAGCGGTCCCTGACGCAGCGTTATTACTCAGCGGTCCCTGACGCAGCGTTATTACTCAGCGGTCCCTGACACATCGTTATTACTGCGCGTTCCCTGACACAGCGTTATTACTCAGCAGTCCCTGACGCAGCGTTATTACTCAGCGGTCCCTGACGCAGCGTTATTACTAAGCGGTCCCTGACACAGCGTTATTACTCAGCGGTCCCTGACGCAGCGTTATTACTCAGCGGTCCCTGACGCAGCGTTATTACTCAGCGGTCCCTGACACAGCGTTATTACTGCGCGGTCCCTGACACAGCGTTATTACTCAGCGGTCCCTGACGCAGCGTTATTACTCAGCGGTCCCTGACGCAGCGTTATTACTGCGCGGTCCCTGACGCAGCGTTGTTACTCAGCGGTCGCTGACACAGCGTTATTACTGCGCGGTCCCTGACGCAGCGTTATTACTCAGCGGTCCCTGACACAGCGTTATTACTCAGCGGTCCCTGAAGCAGCGTTATTACTCAGCGGTCCCTGACGCAGCGTTATTACTTAGCGGTCCCTGACGCAGCGTTATTACTCAGCGGTCCCTGACACAGCGTTATTACTGCGCGGTCCCTGACACAGCGTTATTACTCAGCGGTCCCTGACGCAGCGTTATTACTCAGCGGTCCCTGACGCAGCGTTATTACTCAGCGGTCCCTGACACAGCGTTATTACTGCGCGGTCCCTGACACAGCGTTATTACTCAGCGGTCCCTGACGCAGCGTTATTACTCAGCGGTCCCTGACGCAGCGTTATTACTCAGCGGTCCCTGACGCAGCGTTATTACTCAGCGGTCCCTGACGCAGCGTTATTACTAAGCGGTCCCTGACACAGCGTTATTACTCAGCGGTCCCTGACGCAGCGTTATTACTCAGCGGTCCCTGACGCAGCGTTATTACTCAGCGGTCCCTGACACATCGTTATTACTGCGCGGTCCCTGACACAGCGTTATTACTCAGCGGTCCCTGACGCAGCGTTATTACTCAGCGGTCCCTGACGCAGCGTTATTACTAAGCGGTCCCTGACACAGCGTTATTACTGCGCGGTCCCTGACGCAGCGTTGTTACTCAGCGGTCGCTGACACAGCGTTATTACTGCGCGGTCCCTGACGCAGCGTTATTACTCAGCGGTCCCTGACACAGCGTTATTACTCAGCGGTCCCTGAAGCAGCGTTATTACTCAGCGGTCCCTGACGCAGCGTTATTACTTAGCGGTCCCTGACGCAGCGTTATTACTCAGCGGTCCCTGACACAGCGTTATTACTGCGCGGTCCCTGACACAGCGTTATTACTCAGCGGTCCCTGACGCAGCGTTATTACTCAGCGGTCCCTGACGCAGCGTTATTACTCAGCGGTCCCTGACACAGCGTTATTACTGCGCGGTCCCTGACACAGCGTTATTACTCAGCGGTCCCTGACGCAGCGTTATTACTCAGCGGTCCCTGACGCAGCGTTATTACTCAGCGGTCCCTGACGCAGCGTTATTACTCAGCGGTCCCTGACGCAGCGTTATTACTCAGCGGTCCCTGACGCAGCGTTATTACTCAGCGGTCCCTGACACAGCGTTATTACTGCGCGGTCCCTGACACAGCGTTATTACTCAGCGGTCCCTGATGCAGCGTTATTACTCAGCGGTCCCTGACACAGCGTTATTACTCAGTGGTCCCTGGCGCAGCGTTGTTACTCAGCGGTACCTGACGCAGGGTTGTTACTCAGCGGTCCCTGACACAGCGTTATTACTCAGCGGTCCCTGACGCAGCGTTATTACTCAGCGGTCCCTGACGCAGCGTTATTACTCAGCGGTCCCTGGCGCAGCGTTGTTACTCAGCGGTACCTGACGCAGGGTTGTTACTCAGCGGTCCCTGACACAGCGTTATTACTCAGCGGTCCCTGACGCAGCGTTATTACTCAGCGGTCCCTGACGCAGCGTTATTACTCAGCGGTCCCTGACGCAGCGTTATTACTGCGCGGTCCCTGACACAGCGTTATTACTCAGCGGTCCCTGACGCAGCGTTATTACTCAGCGGTCCCTGACGCAGCGTTATTACTCAGCGGTCCCTGACGCAGCGTTGTTACTCAGCGGTCCCTGACGCAGCGTTATTACTCAGCGGTCCCTGACACAGCGTTATTACTCAGCGGTCCCTGACACACCGTTACCTCCCTAGAAGCTCGGCCAGGCTGACAAGCTCACGTCAGGACATGTCACAGCTAGTTGTGGGGGAATAACAGGGGAAGCACAATGTGCCCAGAGCAGAATCAGCATTACAGACACAACAGGGTAAGAGCTTCAGTCATCAATATGAACTTATTGTATGCAATAAAATCTGGTTATATAAA
The DNA here is from genome assembly GCF_038048845.1 of Mixophyes fleayi. Lineage (NCBI taxonomy): Eukaryota > Metazoa > Chordata > Amphibia > Anura > Limnodynastidae > Mixophyes > Mixophyes fleayi. Next base: position 3,984,016 of record NC_134407.1, read on the forward strand.
GATCATCTCACGGGTTTGGAAAGGAAACAAATGAATCCGCTGACAAAGAAAGTGATCAACAGAAGAATGAAAGTGAGGACACTTCAGGCTGCCGGTGGTACAGATGGGTCATCAGTGTATGAATTCGGACAGAGCCGCGATTTATATGACTAAGGATAAAACCTTCACCTTGACCAAGATGGAAGTTACTGAAGTTAGTGGACAGTCAGTGCTGTGACAGCCAAGGGCGGCAGCGGTATCCTCATAACAGGGAGTCACACTGTTGCAAGTAGGAAAATATACCAACTGAAAAGGTCAACACCACCTGGCAGAACTGAGATAATAGCTGCATCCAAATGTGGCTCTGGCACCTAGATCTAGGGCATAGACCCCCCCCCCCAAATAAGGACGCCAGCTAAAGAGCAGCTCTCTAACTGTATCCAGGTTTCCAAACATCAGCAGTTACCAACCAGCAGCCCGTGGACCTGTGACACAGGGATGTGTGGGAACCAATGAGCATTGAGACCGAAGGAATGAAGAAGTATTTGTACATCGATGATCAGTCAAGATATACCCTGGACGACCTGCTTCCCAGCAAGGAAATACCAGAGAAACTCGAAGAGTATCTTGTTCAAGTGAGAGAACAGGTTTGGTAGGATGTGATTATGTTATGTGCAGATCCGGGGTCACACTGAAGACATCTAGAAAATAACATAAACATGTTCCAGACCACAGTACCAGACAACCCCAAACAGCTTGGTATGGGAGACAGAAACATATACTCTCTTAGAAAACAGATGAAGTGTCCTCTTATGCAGATGTGCCAGCCACATATTGAGGGAAACAATCATGGCAGAGAGAAATCGTTTTTAATTGCAGACAAAACTCCACACAAACAGTGGAACAGAAAGAGCTGCAGCATATTATAATATTTGGAAGCAAGGCATATGTACATGGTACAAAAGAAAATTGTACATAGTAGGAAGAAGCTCATGAAAGGGAAGGACGTCTGGTTGGCTACAGCGAGAGCCAAACAGAATACAAAATTCTGCTTCAAGGCACCAACAATGTAACAATTAGCAGAAGCACAGTGCTTAACAATGACTCTGTGTCACTCAAAGAACACAAAGCCAAGATGATCCAAGTGTAAAGATATATAATGCATGTACCTGTTTCTCTATGTAGATGATCTGATCAAAGCTCACATAGAAGAAAAAGTTATGTACAAATACTTCAAAAGTATTGACCTAGCAGATCTGACATACTGCCTGGGAATCCGGCTCAGAAAGAGGAACATGGGGGCTTGAGGGGAATATTTATCAAACCTTTCAAAGAGGAAAAGTGTAAGTGATTCTCATAGCAACCAATCAGATTATAGCTATCATTAGCTATCATTGGGCAGCACGGTGGCTCAGTGGTTAGCACTCCTGCCTCACAGCACTGGGGTCATGAGTTCAATTCCCAACCATTGACTTATCTGTGTGGAGTTTGTATGTTCTCCCCGTGTTTGCGTGGGTTTCCTCCGGGTGCTCCGGTTTCCTCCCACACTCCAAAAACATACTGGCAGGTTAATTGGCTACTAACAAATTGACCCTAGTCTGTCTCTCTGTCTGTCTCTGTCTGTGTGTGTGTGTGTGTGTGTGTTAGGGAATTTATACTGTATGCCCCAATGGGGCAGGGACTGATGTGAGTTCTCTGTACAGCGCTGCGGAATTAGTGGCGCTATATAAATGAATGGTAATAATAATAATTTATCTACAATGTACTAGACAAATGATAGCTAGAATCTGCTTGGTTTCTAAGAGAAACACTAAGACGTTTCCTTTTTAGAAAGTTTGATAAATCAGTGTGGAATCATTAGTGTGGAAATCAGAAAAATACTGAACCAACAGTGATCTATGAAGACAACCGAGGGTGTATCAAGCTTGTAAATAGTGAGAATAGGGTTCTCGAATAAAGCCCATTGCTGGAAGATGCCCCCACCTATATGACTTATTACTCCTATGGTAGTTGCGCCTTTGGCTGATGTTTTGACAAAAGACCAAAACTTGTAAAACTCAGATGTAACTCACATGAGTTGCTGCAGTGTAAGAAGCAGCTCTTAACATTTCCTGTTTTCTAAAAACATCTTATTTAACAACAGGCCTGAAAAATGTCCAGAAATACTGCTGCTAACACTTTGTATAGCACTTCATGGGCCCCGCAATCAGGGGCATAACCAGAGACATCGCTGAGAATGCTTAGTGTGCTTTGCTTTGTGTGTTGAGCTTTTTGAACCATCTCAGCACTTATTTAGTCATTTACAATACAATCTACAGGGGATGTTTTAAGACTAAATTATCTTCTAAATTAATATACATGAAAATAAAGGGGGGGGACACATTCAATACTGCCCCTTCTATCTAATCAAACTGCTCCTTTTTCAGATACTGTAGGTGACCCCATAATGCAGGGCCGTAACTAGGGCTGTGCGATAGGGGCAACCGCCCAGGGCGCAACGCTGAAGGGGGGGCGCAGTTTAGGAATATTTTAGGTTCATTTGGTTAAAATTGAGGGCTAGGGGATCAGCATTTGTCTTTCTCGCCCCAGGTGCTAGAATTCTAAGTTACGGCTCTGCCATAATGTCTGTGACTGACGAACACATTGGTGAATCCCATCAGGTTCAGGATGGGGTATAATGCTATATTATCTCAGATGATAACAATGTCTTGTTGTCCATGTTTCAGGTTGTGATGAAGAATATATCTACATGAACAAGGTAGTGGCTTCTGACAAGGAAACGTCAGGAAAATCTGCGCCAGGTAAGTACGATTTATAATAAGTGGACATTAAAACCTCTGACTCAGAATATCATCATCACTAATATACATAACCAAAACTCCCCAAAATCTGATCTGAATATTTCTGAAACTCTTTCCCTGTAGCTGAAATTTCGGAACATCCGTCCAAAGATGTCCTGACCAATGGGACAACGGCGCTGCACTCCGCACCGCCACAGAAGAGCCTGCCGGATCTCCCGCCCCCGAAAATTGTAAGTTATTATTTTACAAACATCTGTGGCTGTAGGAGATTGCTGTGAATTTCTGGTGTCCTGTATATATTTATGGAGGTCTGTCTATTAGCTGGATAATATACCTGAAGAGTTTATCCTAAATCTACCCAGCATTCTACCTGCCGCATTCCTTTTCTGTGTGTGAATATCTGTGTAGGATGGTGGTGCCTCTCTATGTTGCATTACTCTGGGGCAGCACAGAAGCTTGGCTCTAAGTTTGGCTTTCAGTCTCCTATTTGATACACACATGGCCAATGATGTCACAGCACAAATAAATGACATACCATGCTGTATCATTTGTGCTTTTTGCCCTGTTTTAGCACTGCTATTGAATAGAAAGGTCTGAGCATGCAGACGGTGTATTTACTTACCTGGCTCTAGCTATAGTCCTATAGATTGTAAGCTTTCGGGTAGGGCCGTCTCACCTCTTTGTATGTTTATTAATACCCAGTCTTGGTTTTGTTACTCTGTTCCCAATTGTAGTGCTGTGGAGTATGTTGTCGCTATATACACAGGGAAGTGTCCTAGTGATTCCTGCTTAACGATAAATAGTATTCTGACATGAAATCTGTAGGAATCGCTGTCTGGTATACAGCGGAGGGACCAGCAAGTAGTCCCAGCTGGATGATATAAAATATAACACTATATTACAGCGTTACACAGGGGTGGAATCATATCTCCTTGAATATACCCACTAGTTGTATATGTTTTGTATCCACCACAAACAATGTCAGATATCACAGCAATCAGCGTTTATCAGACTCTGTTCTAAGGACTGTAATTAAAACCTGACTGTTGTGCAGATCTCAGCAGATAACGATCCAATAACTCATCAAGTTTTGTTTAGGTTTTGTGTCTATCTGCGACGAGCATCTTCCAATCCCTGAAATTAGCAGCAGTTTGGTCTCTGGGTGCAAATGTCACCGCGTTCTCCAGGCTCCAGTACGAGGAGGAGCAGCTGGATTCGTGGGAAAACACGCGTCCTGGAACTAATAAAAGAATGTACAGTTTGGAATGCCCTCCAGCCAAAAGAGGGGGCATTTCCTGTTCCTTTAACTATTTGCTGCGTTTCTGTATGTAGGAGTCCACTAGAACAGTCCGTTAGTCAGTGACTACAATCTATATATAGCAGACGGGTAAATGATATTTCTGTACTGATCACTATTCATATATTTGTAATATTTGGTTCCTAATGTCTCACTCATTACGTGCTTAACAATTATATACTGTACTTTGTAACCATAAAGTCATTAATTGCAGATTATTAGTGAAGAAATGAACCAGAGATAATAACACTGATTCACTGGCGTAATTTGGGTTCTAGATGAAAGTTGTTGGAAGAGATTGTCCAGCTATAGATTGATGTACAAACCTCGTAGCTCAGTTGTGGATAGGAAAGAAGTTAGTCCGACGGGTGATAACTTGGCAGGAGGTTAACAGGTTATACTTACTGTAAGTACCATTGTTATTAAATAAGAGTTTACTTGTAACGTGGATAATGGTTGGCCACATGGTGGAAGATCTCAGTCGGTGTACGATGTGTAATATATACCCATTATTGGGGCATATTGCAACCTCTGGGGCAGATGTGAGCGTATTTCCCTTCTTGAAGCTTGCGTTAAGCTGGGTACACACTACTCCAATTATTGTGCCAATCACTCCATGTTTTATCATACAAGCACTTTGTATCATTTGATTTGGTTTTATAAAATTCCTAAAAACCACAATCACCGATGAAACAATGTAGGTAAATATGGCAGTGTGTAGGCACTCACCACCAGCAGTGTAGGCAGATATCTGTACACTGTACAGAGTCACCATCTTATCAGCACATGGTTATAAGAGATGAAGATCACAGATCTGAAGGTAAGTCATGTAGGTGTGTACACATGGATCAGTATGATCCTCGGGACTTTCAGTCGTTGGTGAAATTGTTACAGAAATTGCATCTGAAGTAATATTACATAAGTGTGTACCCAGCTTTAGTGTCCTGAAGGAACAAAATGCAACACTGAGGCACATTGATAATCTTCAAGGGTGTCTCTTGCTCACTGAGCCAGCAGGTAGTGGGGTGTACATGGCAGATGGAGAAAAGTCATAGGATGAACAGGTGCTCAAACACCCACAGAGCTGGGTCCCGCGCTCACAACTACGACATTATCAGAGCGCTGCTTTCTCGTTCTCCTTTGTATTTTCTCTGATTGTGACAATAATTGAGGAGGTTGAGCTCCAATGACAGAAATCAAAAATCTATGTTACTGGGCAGTGTTCTAATACAATATATAATATAATAATGTAATACTAATTTAATTACCCAAATGCCTAAGGTAGTAAAGTATAATTTTGCCCCTTTATAAGGCACTGGTGAGGTCTCACATTAAATATCCCATACAGTTTTGGGCTCCAAATCTCAAAAGGTTTGTGCTGGAATTAAGAGTGTGCTGGGACAAATATCAGGAAGTTCCACGAACTTGTGCAAACCATGCCCAGACCCACCCAATCCATGCCCAGACCCACCCAAACCATGCCCAGACCCACCCAATCCATGCCCAGACCCACCCAATCCATGCCCACATTTTCACAAGGCCTTGCCCTTTCTCTGTCTGCAAACTGGGACTGTCCAGTCCAAACAGGGACAGCTGGGAGGGACTTTTTCAGAATTATATAAATATCTTAGTTCTCTATGACAACCTGTTCAGTTGATGACCCCTCAATAACAACCCCTTTCGACCTGGAAGAATAGAGTTTTAATCTCCAGCTATAGTGAGGATTCTTTACTGTCAGAGCTGTGAAACTGGAACGTTCTCCCACAAAAAACTGGTATTGGTGACAGTGTGACATTTTCCTTACACAATAAACATAACATACATGGCTGCTGTCATATATTAGGTTCATCCAGGGAATTGTCTGATTGTCGGTGTAGGGTTAGTGTTAGCGGACATAAGACTATGCTTTATAGGGGTCCAACTGCGGTGTTTGAGGGTGACAGATTCAACTTGATGTCTTCTTTCAACCTAAACTATGTAACTATTACTAAATATATTGTTTTACCTTTTTGATTTCCATCCGTGTGCATTAGCCATTCATTTATATCATCGGGCAGACTTGTTCCTATTCATTGTCACTGCTGATCTTAGGCTGCCTCCTGAGAGCTTACAATCTAAAGGGAGGGGTTTGGGGTGGAAGGAGGAGGGGGTGACACATAGAGGGGAGGAAGGAGGGGATCTCTGGGGTCCTGGAGGCTGACGACGTGGCCCCGAATGTGATGGATATTTACCACAATGCTCCAGTCAGAGTTTTTCAAAATATTTGAGATGAAATCTATTAATGTCGGGTTTCAGGGGAAAATATTGTGTTTTTCTGAACATTACTCTGATAATAATGCAAGAAAAAGGGAGGGAACTGTCTACTTAATACTGTGAAATTAAAAGCATGCTTGGAATTACATGAATCTTTCCAAGATCAGCGTGGGAAGGGAATTACAATAAGCGAATGGCAGCATTTTTGTTTTAACATTTATCATGTGAATTTAATAGTCTATTGTAGCAGAGACTACACGCAGTCTGGTGTCAATAAAAGGAGCCTTCAAGGGCAAAACAAATAAAATTATATATATTATTAAAAGATGGAAGAAAATAATCCCCTATCCCTTACCCCACAAGATAAACCTCCAAGGACAGTCCCTGTTTTAGGGCTCTGTCCCCGTGTTCGGCCCGTGGACATGTCTTACATTGGGTAGTATGGAGGTATCTTCTATTCACTGCTGCTCAGTAACTGCTGAGCGGGGGCTGTGCCCACCTACTCCTGGTGCACTGGGCATTGTAGATGCGTTTGGAGGGGAGGTTGGTAATGGAAAGCCTAGGGCTTCACACCACTAATCAAGCCCCCCCGGGGCCAGGCCGTGTCCCTATTGTGACACCGGCCACGCCCCCTTCCTCAATTTCTGGGATCTCAGTTGTGGGGGGTATGGATAAACCAATACATCTATGTATATGTTACAGCATTCCAAGTGATTTCCTGTTAGTCAGAGACTAACTCGCTGTACAAGGTGTGATCCTCACCCTTCGCTGGAGAACAGCAGGATCATGTTCCAACTTGGATCTCGCTCTTCATCTCTTGGGCTGAGAGGACAGATCACATCCGGGATCTGTCAGGATCTGTAGGTGGGATCTGACACTGCACAGACCCACCTACCTCCCACCTATCGATATCATCAAGGCCCAACGAGGTGCTGAGCTCTTCTGACACCCCCCCACCTATACACACTCTTTCATTGCCGCACTCATCTACCACCCCGCTGAGTGAGCCTTTCCTTCCAATATTACCAGTATACGGACAAAAGTCCTGGCTGTTGGGACAGTCCCTTCAAATTGGGTCTCTTCCACCTAAATGGGGATGGTCCCAGGGGCAAACGCAGGATTTGCAGAGGGGGATTTCCACACCACGCCACCAGTGGACGTGACCAGCATGCATGGGGGCGTAGCTATAATATTAGACAGTGCTTGGCTGCTCTCCAACTCTTCCTATCCCCATAATATTCATAGGCAATGCTGCCTGCACTACTGTTAGGTGCACGCAGCTCTCCCTTTTCAAGCAGAGCTGTGTGAAGCGGGAGCAGGGTCCGGCCACCTCAATTATACAGTGTCCCAGGCTTGGAGGGGGCTTTCCAGGCACTAGAAACCCACCCCCTTGGTTTGCCTATGGGTCCAGAGGCACACACACAGATATTGGTCATCTTCTCATTATGTTTCTACTTGATATTAATCCAATCTATTATCAGGATCTGTGGACTTCAGCTGGCTGTGTGCAAATGAAAAAATCCTGTCGTGTAGCCAGAGGGCCCCAGTGTTTCATTAAACATCTAAGTCTAAGGGCTTTATCTATCAAAGGGAGAAAAGTCTGTGTCTTCAACGGAGACTGAGCTCCTTCCTTTCTATCACCGTAGATATCTCTGCCCGTCTCTGTAGTTATCACCTGCCGGCCTTCTCCATATTGGAAGCCAGGTCCCTCATATCTATGGCCACCGGTCCAGCGGTACTGTAAGTCTACTCTTCTGACCTTTATGTCTGGACAGCTCAGTATCACTTAGGTGTCTTGGTGATATTGCCGTAGAATATTGTGGCGATAGGAGACTTTCTACAGTAAGCGGTGATATAATACCATCACTATCGTCACTTTGAAATAGAGCTGTAAGGGAGAAAGGGGGATATTTTTAATTTCAAGTTTAATAAACACGTTTATCTTTGTAGACGTTCCCCTCTGACTGTTACTATTACACCTTCAGCATTCGTTCTGAGTGCTTTGGTTTCCATGCAAGAAAGTTTTTACTTCTATTTCAGGAGAATGGTAAAATTAAAGCGAATGGAACTCCAGAGTTTTATTTTTATTAACCTTGAAATAAAAAAAAAAAGTATTATATAATAGAGTAAAAAAAAGTGTAAGGATTTGTCCCTTATTTTTTGTGTATTTTACTAGGGTCAGAGCCTCTATTACATACTTGCCAACTCTCCTGGAATGTCCGGGAGACTCCCGAAATCTGGGTCGGTCTCCCTGACTCCCGGGAGAGGAGACAAATCTCCCGCATCTGGCAAATACCTGGCCAAAATAATACGATTTGCGGTGAATGGCATCATTTTGACCACGCCCCTGCATCAAAACATAATTTTCGACACGGGGCAGGGCCAAAATGACGCGATTGACTGTGCCCCGCCCCCTCCCACCCTCTAGTCACGCCCCCTATCCAGGATCTCCCGGACTTCAGTGCCTAAAAGTAGGTAAGTATGTTCTATTATATCCAGTTTTCATAACCGGTCACACACACAGAAGGGCGGAAGATTATGTGGGCGGGGTTAGAACAGAATTGTGATGTGAAGCTCGCAACAAACTGGTGTCAGAAGATTGTGGCGTTAAATGTCTCCTTGTTAAATAAAGTTCATACAAAGAACTTGTTCTAGTGCAGTTTAGAAAATGAAATCCAGCATCTGATTGGTTACAGTTCTTAGCAAAGAAAGCATTTTTTTGTTATTTAGGTTCAAGATAAAAGGAAAATGTACATTTAACAAACAATGTGGTTTGCTATATTGCTACTAGAATTAAATATATTTTTTAAAAAAATATGTGTGCAATAGGGGCCACTTGTTAACATTGCTAAAAGATCTAAGGCGGAGCTTCCAGGCTCTGTCCTTCAGCAGCAGCCAATCATAAACGTTTTCCCGCACTGCCCGTTTGCCATTGGCTGCTGGTGAAGACTAGTCCTGTGTACTCCTGACTTTGGTCATTTTGTTGTGTCCTGTTTATAGTCTGCAGATTGCTGGTCTAAATTTTGGATTGTGAAGGATTCAATGTAAACAAATGGTGGACAAGGGCTTTGGGGGGGTCAGTTCAGTAGATTACAGAAGTGCTGAGGCGGACGGTTCGAGGGTAGGATTCTTGAAGGAACACAAAACAAACGAAATGTGCGTTTTTTTCAAAACGCAAATATATAGACACAGGCACATTTCAACTACAAGCGGATGGGAAGTCAGGTCTCTTGTTATATACAGGTCTAGGTGCGCTCTAAACTGACGGACACAGCACACTGCAGGACACGTACAATAACTATGTGAAATATAAAGTCTTAGAAGAAAGCAAAGAGAAAAAAAAAAGTACACAGTCATGGTCACCTGTGAATAATATAGCTGATAATAAAAAAAACAGTAAAAAAACGTTGTTGTTTTTTTAACACCCCCCCTCCCCCCATAAAATACATTTATTAGGATGTTATTAATGACTACTGTACATAAAATACATTGTTACAGTTCCCACTGATAACAAACACATGTTCTAGCATGAATACACAGCCGCCATCACTAGTAATCAGCACTTACACCTGACCTGTAGCTGGTACAAGAGATACGACAGAGAATCCCGTATCTTAGAGATGCCCAAAGCTTGAACCAGACGCTGCTGTGTGCCCTCCAGCTTGGCACGTCCTGACTGTACACTGACTACGGGCATACACCCAGTTCCCTCCCTATGGACTTGTAGTCTGTCTTAATTGTCCTTTGCTCTCGACGATGATTTTCGTACACTTCCATTCTCTGGCGTATAGTTCATTTCAGGGCATGCACAGTGCAATTTAATGCAAAATACGGCACATATCTGCATTTTTCTTAATTAATCAGACCCACAATGTACTGCCAGAAAGAGACTCTGACATAGTCCGTGTTGCATCTTTGTGTTCGTAGTATGTTTGGGAGACGAGCCAATGTCGTCACGTTTCCTCCCTTCGATTGCTGCGTCTTCCTGCATATTTTTATGGGAAAGTGTTTGACATTTGCTTGTTTTGGCCGCCATGCTGCCCCCATTCCCATCAGAGCGTCCTCATATAAAAACAAGTGCATCGTTAGGTTAAATGCCTGGACCCGTCTCCATCCTTGTAACAACTTTAGAAGCTGCTTACATACAAGAGGGGACAGACTGACCCTCTATGAAAAGACATCTTGTGTTGCTCATAGTTATTCTCTTTACATAAATATTCCCCAACTTTGCATGTTTGGTGTTGTATTTACATACTTAATCAGAAATGTATTTAGTTATGGCTAGTAGCTGTTTTATATTGCATGCCTTTGGTTTGTTTCCCAGCAGATAAATAATGAAGTCTGTGGTTACAATTGTCATGTAACAGACACCAGACGAGTATATACTGCCGCGTTTTACGACCACATTAAAGCTTATCATGTTGTGGGGAACCACCTGTTATGGACAGATCAATTATCTGCGGTTTAGTTGCCATGCGGTTCCCATGCCCCCGACCGTGGGTAGAGGACAGCACAGGGCCGTCATATCTGCTCCACTACTTTGTTACTGATTTATTTCAAAACTTAAACCCCCTGATCTTGTTCAGAGTTCAATATATTCTGGAAGCCGGAGGATGAAACACTCGGGGTCAAGTTTCTGCTTCCAAAACTCTGTCATCTCCCAGGACAAACTCAACGTAAACTTTCCCAGAGGAGGAGAGATATCGAGGACACTTGTGAAGTTTTCTGGTGTCGCTCTTGTTTCAGGACAGAAAGGCGGATACAACTAACAGTGATGGAACTTTTTATACAGACGGAACTCCCACTTGTAGACTTTTAAGCAGCATTTTCTGCAGGACCCCCCAGTAAATTGTCCGTTTCGCTAGAAGGACAATTCTGTCTTGTGCCAATTATATCTCCCCCGTTTCCATTCTCTCCATGTGAAGTGTGGATGCGGCTGAGTCATTTTGTGGAAAAAACCTGCAGGGATTTGATCTGGAAGGGTCAGTTCTCATCCACTGACCAGAATGTAACTGTCAGAGACTCCATCTGCATCGCTGTTCCCACACAGTTCCTCTAACCCTTGAAAACAAACAGACTCGTTATGTACAGTGGTGGGATTCATAGGCGACCTCTACAATGCCTTCCGCACACGCATTTCCCCCCTAAACCCTCCCTAGGCCACGAATAAATGTTGTTTCATAGGAGATTGGAAGTGACTGCAGTGAATTGATGTTGTTTTAAATAATGGAGATTAATTTGCCATCTTGATAAACATTATAATGATATGGAGCATGATCAATGTAACAAAATGAAATGCTGTCATAGCTAAAATGTACAATGTTATAGACACAGAGGTATTACTAATATATACTGATCTGTCACACAAATAAAATCACCCGCATAATACTGTGTAGGTTCTCCTCATGCCAACATAACAGCTGTGACCCATCGAGCCATGGACCCCACAAGACCTCTGAAGGTGTCCTGTGGTATCTGGCACCAAGACGTTAGCGGCAGATCCTTTAAGTCCTGTAAGTTGTGAGGTGGGGCCTCCATGGCTCGGGCTTATTTTTCCAGCACATCCCACAGATGCTCGATCAGATTGAAATCTTGGGAATTTGGAGGCCAAGTCAACACCTTTAATTCTTTGTCATGTTCCTCAAAACATTTTTTGCAGTGTGTCAGGGCGCATTATCCTGCTGCAAGAGGCCACTGCCATCAGGGAATACTGTTACTATGGAGGAGTGAACTTGGTCTGCAAGAATGTTGGGTAGGTGGTACGTGTCAAAGTAACATCCACATGAATGCCAGGACCCAAGGTTTCCCAGGAGAACATTGCCCAGAGCATCACACTGCCTCCGCCGGCTGCTTTCTTCCCATAGTACATCCTGGTCCCATTACTTCCCAGGTAAATGACGCACACGCTCGGCTGTCCACATGATGTAAAAGAAATCGGGATTCATCAGACCAGGTCATCTTCTTCTATTGCTCCATCGGCCAGTTCTGGAGCTCATGTGCCCATTGTAGGGGCTTTCGACAGTGTACAGGGGTCAGCATGGGCACTCTGGCCGGTCTGCGGCTACACAGCAAGCTGCAATGTATTGTGTGTTCTGACACTATGAACTTTTCAGCAATTTGTGCTACAGTAGCTCTTCTGTGGGCTTGGACCAGGCAGACTAGTCTTTTCTCCTCACAAGCATCAATGATCCTTGGGTGCCCATGACCCTGTCACTGGTTCCCCTCCTTGAAACACTTTTGGTAGGAACTAATCACTGCATACCAGGAACACCCCACAAGACCGGCCTTTTTTTCAGCTGATCTGACCCAGTTGTCCAACAATCACAATTTGGCCCTTGTATCGCTCAGATCCTTACGATTGCTCATGGGAAAAAAAGAAGATGTCATTTTGTGTATTGAGAATATTAAAATGAGATAAAAGGGAGGAGAAGAGCATTTTAGGGATGTTCCTTCCTCTATGGAGGAACAAGTAGCCATTTTCACTACGTAGAATTACTTTTAGGACTAGCTCAGGGCTCGGACACATTTTGCTCCTTCTAGATGCAGTAAAGCTCTTCTCTAGGTGCCCTCTGCTTAATGTCAGAGTTTCAACTGCACAAAACTGTGAGAAGCAATAAACAGACTCGGTAATCTCGCTCGTGTTTTATCCTCTCTTATGATTATAATAAGACATAAATAAAGTTAATGTTTTAAGATAAAAATACAACATTTTTGTGAAGGAAAGTGGTCAAAGGGTGGACTGATACGGTGTGTTCACTTTTGCACAGTGACACTTCAGATTTTTCCGTCCCTGGGTACATAGACGCACTTCCAAAGGCGGAAAGTAGGTGTACATCTCACTGACCTCATTCCCACCCTCATATCATATCCCATTCATACCCTCATATCATATCCCATTCCCACCCTTATATCATATCCCATTCATACCCTCTTATCATATCCCATTCCCACCCTTATATCATATCCCATTCATACCCTCATATCATATCCCATTCCCACCCTTATATCATATCCCATTCATACCCTCTTATCATATCCCATTCCCACCCTTATATCATATCCCATTCATACCCTCTTATCATATCCCATTCCCACCCTTATATCATATCCCATTCATACCCTCATATCATATCCCATTCCCACCCTTATATCATATCCCATTAGTAAGCCACCTATCAGTAAGCCCCCTGTCAGTAAGCCCCCTGTCAGTAAGCCCCCTGTCAGTAAGCCCCCTGTCAGTAAGCCACCTATCAGTAAGCCCCCTGTCAGTAAGCCCCCTATCAGTAAGCCCCCTGTCAGTAAGCCACCTATCAGAAAGCCCCCTGAAGGACATCGTCCCCTGCCTGCATTCCCTGGTACCACAGGACAGTATTGTGCAGTGAGTAGACAACAAGGGAATGTTCAATAACAAATAGCGTAACCCCTGTCCTAGAACTGGAACTAAACAATCAGCAATGATAAAATATTTTTTTTGTTTTCTTTCCGCTTTAAATCAACTCCTCCTTTGGGCAGGGCCATCTTTTCCATTGGGCACGATGGGCAGCTGCCCGGGGCCCCACGGGCAAGGGGGACCCATAGGCACGACTCTTAATGAGAATAAATAATCCTGCAAAAGAAAAAAACCTGCAAAAAAAACCTACAAGGGTCACTGAGCAAGTACATCTATCTATCTCTATCTCTATATATCTATACCTATATCTGTATACATCTATATATCTATATCTATATCTAGGGGCCCCGGTGCACTGCTTTGCCCGGGGGCCTATAATGTTGTTAAGATGGCCCTGCCTTTGGGTTCAGTTAACCCTTTAGTGGCACTGGAGTCTGTGATGACACTAAGCTTGGTGAGAATCTCTGGCAGTGATACTTTGTAGCTCTTTAATACATGTCTACAAGTTGTGGAGTAAGATTGATAGAGAGGAAGCCTCTGCACACATGTCGCTTCTTATCTGTGAAATGAAACATTCAGAGTTATTTTCTTTGCCTGTTCCGTCACTCTCCCCGCAGTCATGTGTTCTGTATGGGGGGGGGGGGGGGGGGGCTGTTCTGGGCAGCTCAGAGGGGATTTCACAGATTGGCATCACTTCAAAGACCTGTTTCCCTGACGTTCCTTGTGGCTCCATTATCCATTTCCTTGATTTCTCCTAATATACATTCTAGTGCTGCCCTCGGCATTCATCAGATGAATTTACTACACCAGGAAACAGGACGGTGAAGTCATGAAACATTGTTTCTGAATTCACTTGTGAGGGAGCGATCAGCCAACAGTATATATATATAAAGCATTAAATGCCTCATTTCTTTATATATGGTAACATATATTACATGTTGCAATACAAGGGGTGTAAATTAGATTATTATTTTACACATAAGATAAATACTGACTGTTTTTTCATGTAACACACAAATACTTGATAGCTTATTTGTACACTGAAATTTAAAGTTAATATTTGTGTGCTACATGAAAAAACAGTCAGTATTTAACTTATGTGCAAAACAGAACACTAATTTGCACCCCTTGTCTTGTAACTTGGTTACAACGGGTGCAATATAACATGTGCAATGTAGTGTGTGCAGTGTAACATGTGCAGTGTAACATGTGCAGTGTAACATGTGCAGTGTAACGTGTGCAGTGTAACATGTGCAGTGTAACGCGTGCTATGCAACGGATGCAATATAACGTGTGCTATGTAGCGTGTGCAGTGTAACATGTGCAATGTAGCATGTGCTATGATCTCCCCAAGTTCTGCACTAGATGAATATACAAAGTAACAAGTTTCACTTTCTTTATTTTGCAGATTCAGGAGAACATTGACATCTCCACAACTAAATCTGACTCTCTGGAGGGCTACTACGAGGAGGCTGAGCCGTACGATGCTGCCATTAACGGTAATTCAGGATCTGACACCTTATACACTGGATACATTTATTACCGCTAGGATGTTTAACAAGTAATCTCTAAGGTCTCTTCCTTAAGGTTACTGATGCTTCGCACCGTTCATAACAATATTGTTACTTATTTCACCTCCATACAGAATCGTTTACAGTGCACAGTGAACAGATTTAACCTCCATTGTACTAGGGTGAAACATCAGGGGAACAACGCATTTCACAGCCCCAGGCGGTGGCTTTAGTGATAGTTGTTTTGCAGATCTCAAGAGAGACCTTGAGGGGTTAATAAACGAAGTAACTGCAAATTATTAGTACAAAAAGGTCTCACCATGAACTAGGATCTATTAGGAGCCGCAGTGAACAGGTTTATACTTACACACTAATAATAATACATTCAGTTCCTGTAACAAAACCACGGAGAGTCGTCCTGCACAGGGGGATAATATTGTTGTAAAGCGAGTAGCGCTCACAGTCATAGCCGCTATCTGCGCTATTCAGTCTGATAATGGTGATTATTTACATTTAGTCCGAAAATAATATGTAGCGGAAAATATCTCACTTAATAGAGAATTCTGAATGTTCCTGTATGTGCAGAGTATTGTACATGACCGAACCAGCAACAACGTCCAGTAACTAAAAGGCAGATTTGCAACATAATGTCCAGCACTGATACATACAGGACATAATATTTATTAGAAGGTAAAATTGTAATTTTTTACTTTACCAAACTGATTTACATACTAAAGCAAGAAACTAAATTAGCATAATTTACTAAATATTGATTATATCTTGTTTGAAAGCTGCTCTCAACTATTGTAAGCTGGAGTTATATTTATTTAGTGGCATTCCTGTCACCAAGTAGTTGCCAATCTCTATGTCTGCAGAGTGGAGTAGGGGCAACAAAGGCTACTACATCTGCACCTATTATTACTTCATGACTTATCCCCATAGTATATCAGTGCCTCATCCACATCACAGGGCATCAGGACCTTCTCCCGTTATCAGGGCAGCTGATAAATCTATTCTGGCAGAAAACTACTCTTGCCCAGGAGGGGGGTACAAGCTATTGAAATACTCTGGACACTGCCAAACAAACATGCGTCCAATCTCTCTAATACATTTAAATCTCTTCTCATCCATTCCTCTTCAAATCCCTCCGACTACCATCAGTGACCAGGATCTTGCTTCCTACTTCAAGATTAATAAATTCCGACTTGAAATGGTGTCATCTCCCTCGACAAGCAATCTACTCAGTTCCTTTGTAGCACCTCCGACACTCTATCTTCATTTGATCCCACAAATAAAGAGGAAGTTTCTATTCTCTTCTTATCTTTCTACTCTACCTCCTGTCCTCTTGATCCTATTCCCTCACAAATTAGTAGGTCCCTGTCTCCTGTGCACATTCCCCCTCTAAGTAAAATCTGTAATCTCTCTCTATCTACTGGTATTTTTCCATCACTATTCAAGCATGCAGTGATTACTCCTATTCTTTAAAAAACAAAATTCTCATCTCTAAGCTCCCATACCCCTCCCTCCAAGCCTCTAGCAAGATTAGCCTACTCTCGCTTCATACTCTTTATTTCCTTACACAACCTACTGGATCCTCTTCAGTCAGACTTTCGATCTCACAGAGACTGTGCTGACCAAGGTTGTCAATGATTTGATCACAGCTAAAACTAAAGGTGATTACTATCTTCTAATTCTCCTGGATCTCTCTACATTTGACACTGATGACCACTCTCTCCTCATACAGACGCTACAATCCCTAGGTCTTGAAGGCACTGTCCTATCCTGGTTCTCATCCTACCTATCTAATCGCTCTTTCAGTGTTAATTTCTCTGGATCCACCTCTGCTCCGCTTCCTTTATCAGTTGGAGACCACAAGGCTCAGTCCTAGGTCCTCTGCTATTCTCTATCTACACCACTTCTCTTGGAAAACTAATAAGCTCCTTTGGATTTCAGTATCATCTCTATGCGGATGATACACAAATCTATCTATCCTCTCCTGATCTCTCGACATCTGTGTTGTCTCGCGTTACTGACTGTCTTTCTGCCATTTCATCTTGGATGTCTTCTCACCAACTCAAACTCAATCTCTTAAAAACAGAGTTAATAATATTCCCACCCAAAAACAGAAGCTTCCTGCCTGACATTTCTATTTCTGTTGACAACATGACCATAAATCCCACGCCCCGCAAGCTCGTTGCCTAGGTGTAATCCTTGTCTCAGAACTATCCTTTGTTCCCCACATCGACCTTATACCTAAATCATGTTACATACATCTAAAGAACATTTCCAGTATAGGCACATATCTCACACAAGACACTGCAAAAACTTTAATTCATGCACTCATCATCTCCCACATCGACTATTGCAATTTCCTCCTTACTGATCTTCCCAAAATCAGATGCAAATCCCTACAATCTATTTTGCATACAGTGGCCAGATTGATTTTCCTTACAAATTGTTCTTCCTTTCCTGAGCCACTCTGTCAGTCTCTACATTGGTTGCCTATTTATTTCCAGATCCAATATAAAATACTTCTACTAACCTACAAGGCCATCAACAAAATTGATTCTCTTCCACTCATCACATCCTCCCATTCTCGGTTACAGGACCTTTTTCGGGTTGCACAACTTTCCTCTAGTCTTCAAACCTTCAAGTGTTCTCTGTAAACCCACCTCTTCAGACAAGCTTATGATATTCCTCAACCAGCATCTTAATCTCCCTAGGTTACCCTATGACCATCCCCTACACTGCTAACACAAGACAACAACCCTCTGACCAACATTACTGTGTGACTTATCATACAGCCCAGTAAGCACTTTATACCTCTGCAATCTGGCTGGACCAATGTGTAATATGCAGCACTTACCCTCATGTATCAGACTCCCATTGTCCTATAGATTGTAAGCTGTGAGCAGGGTCCTCTTACCTCTCTGTCTGTATTACCCAGTATTGTTTTATTAGTGTGTTTGTCTCCAATTGTAATGCGCTATGGAAGATGCTGGCTTTTAAATAAATAATAATAATATTAAGTAAATAATAATAATAATAATAATAATCTGAGGGTCACATGATACCTCTGGGCCACCTACTGCTTATCACCGTCATGTGCAGATCACTGTTCAGTGTATTACCCAGCTGTATCTGTGCGATAATCTCCGTTTCTCTTCCTCCGTCAGAGCTGTGGGTAATAATTACAATTTCTCTTCCTCAGTTCCCTGCACAGTTCCTTCTTCCATCTCACTTTCATTCTGTGTAAATGACATTTCTGTCCGACCGTCCTAAACAAACGATGGTTCTTGTTTATTTCCTTCCTATTATTACAGATGTTTTGGAGAAGCTTCGGAACTTTCTAAATATCTCATTACAGAGTTTGTGTTGTGTTTCCTGAGATAAAACTTGGGGCTTATTTAATGAACAGACTGAGCACAATCCTGCTCCTGGCTGATGTATCAGATAAATGTAGGGACATAAATTGTTGATTAATCTCCAGAGTCCTGAGTGGGCCAGAATCTCACAGGATATAGATTCTTACACGTTACATAGAAAATTCCCCGTTCTGAATGCCTGACCGTCCTTCTGTCCAGTTCTCTCTACGGGCACAGGATATATAGGTCACTCTACGGACACAGGATATATAGGTCGCTCTACGGGCACAGGATATATAGGTCACTCTACAGGCACAGGATATATAGGTCACTCTACGGGCACAGGGTATATAGGTCGCTCTGCGGGCACAGGGTATATAGGTCGCTCTGCGGGCACAGGATATATAGGTCAGTCTACGGGCACAGGATATATAGGTCGCTCTGCGGGCACAGGATTTATAGGGCGCTTTGTGGGCACAGGATATATAGGTCACTCTACGGGCACAGGATATATAGGTCACTCTGTGGGCACAGGGTATATAGGTCACTCTACGGGCACAGGGTATATAGGTCACTCTACGGGCGCAGGGTATAGAGGTCACTCTACGGGCACAGGGTATAGAAGTTGCCCCTTAGTGTTTGTTGTGTTGTACTGTTGTTTCCCTGAGTAACTTTTCCAATACTCTTCATGAGAGGATTATCAGACCTTGGGCCACATTTAGGATTTGACCCCTGACCCATTGTACCTGACATTTTTAACACAAGTGCAAAGTACGTGATCGTATGTTAAAAGAATAAAAAATAAATGAAAACCTGTTTTGGTCAATGTGACCCATTTACATGCGCACTTGTATCCGTGTGGGGTCGCACTGTAACTCGTTATCTTGGACAGTTCTTGTCCCATGTCAACATTCATGTCTGTTGGAATAGATGGTCCACGTATTCACTAGGGCTTTCCATGACTGGAAAGACAAATGACAGTATTTTTCCCATGTGGTTCTATGGCCCATTTATTCCTGTACAGACTGCAATGAGATGAATGGGCCATAGTCAATGGAGCTGCACAACAGTCGTTTTTCTTCCCGCTATAAATAGAGATTCAGTGGGTTCCTATTGATATGTGATGAAGGTAGGGATTGCCCAGGACTCCCCTTCCCTACCAGCCAAACACGTCACATCTGAATGTCTAAGGGGAGTTCTTTGTGTGAATGCACCTGTTTAAATGAGGACGTGGCCAAGATGGGACAGGACGAAACCTTCTAGAGGGTGCAAATTTGCACCTGAACAAACCTTTTTGCGATATAAGAAGCACACATTACATTTCTATTTTACCTGCTGTAGTACAGATACCGGGCAGCTTTATCTTAACACTGTGATTTAGAGCTATGCTTGGGCGGCTCTCTCCCCCCCCCCTCCAATCTGTCAGAATATTTGAACTTTGCCCCCCAGTAACTGACTGAATTGTTCTATATCTATATCAAAGGGCTGTGTCAGGAAACATACAGGAGATATAATATCCCATTCCGGTTTAGGATGTTTGTTTTTGTGTCTCTGTCCCTTTAACATGTAGGCTGACGGAACGGCTTTGCCAAGACCCGTGTTGGCCGGATCTGGCACAAGCTGCCCATTTGTGCAAGAGAGACGCCCATCTGGAAACATATCTGCATATTGCATTTGCCAACTGTCCTTAATTTAGGGATAGTCCCAAGTTTTAAAGATTTGTCCCTTGAAATGTCCCTATTTTCTTACTGCTGACCAACTACACGAGGCTTCCACTTGTTCGGCATATTGAATGTTTCTCTCCATATTTAGTCTTATGTTCTTGGATTTTAGTTCACAGTTGTTGAACAGGAGAATTTAGAAAGCAACAAAATACATTGTAACCAAATCCCATATGGAAATGTTCTAACGCTGCAACCGACAATTAGGGATGTTCATATCTGTTGACATAACAGAGATACAAAGAGGCATCTGCACAGGAATGAGAAACTAGATCCGGTAGCTGAGCCGGATGGGGAGAAACTTTACATGTGACTGTGGGATAAATAACACAACATAGGGCTGAGCTAAGATGGAAGACGGTGGACAGGACGACGCTATAGAACCTGTCACTGATTCATAGTCCCGTATCAGAGACAGTAATACGGGTGCAGAGGAGCACGCGGACGGATAGATCCTGATCATATTGATAGGATTCCTGGGGACCCCCCTCCTAAACTAAACTGTGACAAACTAAAATACTGTCAAAAGAGGAATTACAGTAGGCTAAAGCTAGTTATTTATTTACAAATGTAGGAAATTGCTTTGCAGTCTCCTAGGTAACAAATTCTTTTATGGCAGATTATCATTGCCAGTGATGTCACTGAAGGACTTTCGTTCATGTTGTGCTTTGTTAGTTGATATTTTTGACCCACTTATCTGCTATTAAATACAGTAAGTGTAGCACTGGGGGGTTGCAGAATGCATTACACCCCTGACTGCCAATAGCTCTTCCCATACAGATAAGCAGACGCCACCAACCGCAGAAGTTCAAGTTGTTTTCATAGTGTTAAATATGCTTAATAAGTTCTATATTAGGGATTCATTTTCCATTGGTTAGGAAGTGGTCAATGGGTAAATTCCTATTCGATGACAATACACATGGTATCTTATTCCATAGGTCAACACATATTTCCAAGCTGCTGTTCTAGATTCTGATATCACATGAATTAGACAGGAAAACCGAATTCCTCATAAAGGTCACAGTAATCGCAGCCCTGTCCCCCGCACACTGTTATCTTGTCAGTCAGTGTGACGTGTTCTTCCAAAACAACATCATACAGTGTTTTTATTCCACAAACAAGATTCCCAATATTTGTGCATTTTACTGATTCTAAAATATAATCACCTTTTATTTACTTTATACCACTAGAGATTAAATGTGTCATATTTCTCCCAGTTGAGCTCATATTTGTGCAACACAGTGGCTCAGTGGTTAGCACTTCTGCCTCACAACACAGTGGCTCAGTGGTTAGCACTTCTGCCTCACAGCACAGTGGCTCAGTGGTTAGCACTTCTGTCTCACAGCACTGGGGTCATGAGTTCAATTCACAACGATGGCCTTATCTGTGGCAAGTTTGTATGTTCTCCCCGTGTTTGCTCCGGTTTCCTCCTTAATGCTTCTAGGTTAATGTGAGTTCTCTGTACAGCGCTGTGGAATTAGTGGTGCTATATAAATGGCAGATGATGATATTTCTAAAGGCAAGCTTATAATATTCCTCAATATTCCTAAATACAGTGAATCCCAAAATGCTTAAAACCAAATTCAAAAAAACTTAAATAATAGAGGTAATCAGCATGTAACACCCCGAGTCAGTGAAGCCGTCTGTGCCCCACCCTTTAATGATTGCACTCACATTAATTTCTTCCAGAACCAGCACATTATTCTTATATGATTATTATATTATAAAAATTGCACCAATTGTTCATTATCTCTTATTTTAAATAATGACTTTAATAAAACAAGCAATTTTTGCAATAAGATCTACTTCCAAAAGAAGCAATACCTGAAATTGTTGCAGCCCGCCCAAGGGTGGACTCTTACCCCAGAGTGAATGAAATGAGCGTCTAGAAATATCACCACCTAGTTGTTTGGCGCATGGCGGTACTTTGAATCACACGGACTCCAGGGAAGAACACTCTTGGGCAAATGAAGCCCCCAGCGCGACGCGTTTCGATTCAAAAATCGTTATCAAGACCTGAAACCCCACATGCACTTTACATGTTGTTTGGTCATTAGCGCCATCTCTGTGTCTAAAATATTGTTTATATTTTGTTGGTTTGGACTTAAATGTGGATCAGAGTCCAGACCGGGCTCCTTGAGATCATGGTCTGAGCTTATTCACTTTATTGTTTGAGTTATGTGAGAACGCAGCGCCTGTTGCTTTAATCTATGGTCTGTTGTCTCCACAGAGGATGGAGATGCCGTCAGCAGCTCATATGAATCCTACGACGAAGAGGAAAATATAAAGGGAAAGTCTCCTGCCCACCCGCACCAGTGGCCGTCCACGGAGGCTTCCATCGAGCTGATGAAGGACGCGGCCATCTGTGCGTTCCTCTGGAGGAAGAAGTGGCTGAGTCAGTGGACAAAACAACTGTGTGTCATTAAGGACAATAGACTAATGGTGAGAGGAGATCTCAGGATACTTAGTTTCGCCTTGATGAACATTTATGCTTAGAGACAGCCTATTAGAAACACCAACTATTCTGAGTCACCATCTGTCTTCTCCATGTCCCTTTCTTTCTTATTTATATGCAGTGCCTACTACTGGCATTAGATACATGTTTAATGTAGGGACTTATGGGACATTTTCGTTTTTCAGTGTTATAAAAGCTCCAAGGACCACAGCCCTCAGCTGGACGTCAGTTTAATCGGCTGCACCGTAGTCCACAAAGAGACACAAGTCCGCAAGAAAGAGCACAAGCTGAAGATCACCCCGAGCAATGCTGACGTCATCGTGCTGGGCATGCAGAGCAGAGATCAGGCTTTGCAGTGGTTGAAGGTAGATCATAGACTTCTATTGATTTTATCCAGAAATAGGACCTATAACTAGCCAAGGTCTGTCCTACTCTCCTATAACCAGTGGGTGTGGGTCACTCCCCTAGAACCAGTGGGTGTGGGTCTTACTCTCCTAGAACCAGTGAGTGGGGGTCTTACTCTCCTAGAACCAGTGGGAGTGGGTCTTACTCTCCTAGAACCAGCGTGTGTGTGGGTCACTCCCCTAGAACCAGCGGGTGTGGATCTTACTCTCCTAGAACCAGTGGGTGTGGGTCTTACTTTCCTAGAACCAGTGTGTGTGGGTTTTACTCACCTAGAACCAGTGGGCGTGGGTCTTACTCTCCTACTACCAGTTTGTGTGTGCCTTACTCTCTTAGAGAATGCAGGTGTGGGACTTATTTTCCCAGAACCAGTGAGTGTGGGTCTTACTCTCCTAGAACTGACGGGTGTGGGTCTTACTCTCCTAGTGCCAGAGGGTGTGGGTCTTACTCTCCTACTACCAGTATGTGTGAGTCTTACTCTCTTGGAGAGTGCAGGTGTGGGTGTTTGGGTATTATTATCCCAGAACCAGTGAGTGTGTGTCTTGCTCTCCTAGAACCAGCGGGTGTGGGTCACTCTCCAAGAACCAGCGGATGTGGGTATTACTATTCTAGAATCAGTGGGTGTGTCTTACTCTCCTAGTACCAGCAGGTGTATGTCTTACTATCCCAGAACCAGTGGGTGGTCACCTAGAGCCAGCGGATGTGGATCTTACTCTCCTAGTATTAACCAGTGGATGTGGGTCTTACTCTCCTAGTATTAACCAGTGGATGTGGGTCTTACTCTTCTAGAACCAGTGGATGTGTGACTCATTCTCCTAGTACCAGTGGATGTGGGTCTTACTGTCCTAGAAGCAGTGGATGTATGACTCACTCTCCTAGTACTAGCAGGTGTGGGTCTTTCTCACTTAGAAACAGCAGGTGTGGGTCTTACTCTCCGAGAACCAGCGGGTGTCGGTCTTACTCTTCTAGAACCAATGGTTGTGGGTCTTACATTCCTAGAACCAGTGGATGTGTGACTCACTCTTTTAGAACCATCAGGTGTAGGTCTTAGTCTCCTAGAACCAGCAGGTGTAGGTCTTAGTCTCCTAGAACCAGCAGGTGTAGGTCTTAGTCTCCTAGAACCATCAGGTGTAGGTCTTAGTCTCCTAGAACCAGCAGGTGTGTGCCTTCCTATCTCAGAACGAGTGGGTGTGGGTGTTACTCTCCTACAACCGGTGGGTGTGGGTCTTTCTCAACTAGAACCAGCAGTTATATGTCTGTGACCTACAACATCACATGCCCTCTGAGCGTCCTAGAATGCCTTGCAACCTGCATTCTGAGGCAGCAAATACAAAATGAGACAGAGGGGAACTGAGATTATGTTGCCTGTCCGTCTCCATTGAGCTTGTCACAATCGGTCCTCTCTGAGCAGGAGAAAATGTACAAAAATAAGAATCCATTTCTTTACACGTGTTTCATATACATTTAGTAATGCCAACGCTCTACGTACTCTGTTGTTAGGGGGATCTTACGTCTCTTGGAGCCTCATAGGGGGAGATTCAGCTGCCAGTGTTGTTGGCGCACTGACATCACTGCGATGACCACTGTGCTCGTTGCTGGCCATTACGATAGGAATCTCTACTCATCTTTCTGGGCACCTCCATGGGGTTGTGCCAAACATGAGCAGAGATTAATGCCCCAACATTGGCGCGATGTGTCTTCATGGACGTTCCGGAAACACCTCGAGCCAAATTGAATCTCCCGTGTTCAGGTTTCCTTAGATTCAAGAGAGTTTAGAGTATCTGGGCCAATGGGAGCTGGTTAGCCATGTTAATGCTGAGACTTATAGTTCAACAACAGCTGAAGAGCCTCAGGTTGCCCAGAGCAGGTACAGACACGGATATGACAACAATTTGGAAAGTAAAATGATGAACATTGTAACTTCTATCACCGCGGGGGTAAAACAGAACAATTCCTGGCCTATAACGATGACATATTGAACCTGACTGTTCAGTATTTATAGTTTTATAAAACTCTGAACCAGATACAGATAGGACCCTTGTTCAAATGCCATCTAAGCGCCCCCTCGTAAAAGCTTCCCCTCTTCCTGTGGGGGGTCTCCGGGGTCCAGGCTTTTGATGTAGGGAAAAATAGACAAATTCTCTCTTAACAAAGGAGCTTTGAGTAAAAAGTTGTAATTTAATAAAGATTGATGGGAACCTCTGTAAAACGGCCGTTTAATGTCTGTGTTACACTACATGGGAACATTTTTATAATGAAACTTCAAACATCCACAGATAAAAGTGGACAGTTTTCTATGAAACCTGCTGGACCTAATAAAACGGACCATGAGACAATGTAACCAGCAGACGGGGCCACGTCAAACACATTCAGAAACCTGAAAGAGTTTAGAACAGTTACAATGTTGCTGGATCATGGTGACAGGCAATTATATATGAATAGACATCATTACAGTCATTGGGATCACTCACTGTTGCCAGGCTGACAGATTGAAAGCTCTTTAACCCAAGCAGTTCTGATACAACCAGCTCTGTTCTATGTGCAGATACATCCCTAGCACCAGGAGGTACTAATAATCCAGTTCTGGAGCAGACGTATAATAACATTCTGTGTCTCTGATCCGTAGGTTATCCAGGACATCAGTGGTCTGCACACAGATGTGGCCCCCGACACCTCACTGCTTTCTGCAGACAATCAGCGTCCGACACAGAGCAAGGTATAGTGTGTGGAACCTTGCATACAGATGATATCATAAAAGTTTATATCTTATACCCCAGTGATGTCACTGGTTTCTAGTGACTGGATAGGCTGCACTCTCAGTGATGTCACTGTCTCCTAGTGACTGGATAGGCTGCACTCTCAGTGATGTCACTGTCTCCTAGTGACTGGATAGGCTGCACTCTCAGTGATGTCACTGGTTCCTAGTGACTGGATAGGCTGCATTCTCAGTGATGTCACTGGATCCTAGTGACTGGATAGGCTGCACTCTCAGTGATGTCACTGGTTCCTAGTGACTGGATAGGCTGCACTCTCAGTGATGTCACTGGTTCCTAGTGACTGGATAGGCTGCACTCTCAGTGATGTCACTGATTCCTAGTGACTGGATAAGTTGCATTCTCAGTGATGTCACTGGTTCCTTCCTAGTGAACGGATAGGCTGTATTCTCAGTGATGTCACTGGTTCCTAATGACTGGATAGGCTGCATTCTCAGTGATGTCACTGGCGCCTATTGACTGGATAGGCTGAATTCTCAGTGATGTGGTTCCTAGTGACTGGATAGGCTGCATTCTCTGTGATGTCACTGGTTCCTAGTGATTGGATAGGCTGCATTCTCAGTGATGTCACTGGTTCCTAGTGATTGGATAGGCTGCCTTCTCAGTGATGTCACTGGTTCCTAGTGAATGGATAGGCTGCATTGTCAGTGATGTCACTGGTTCCTAGTGACTGGATAAGTTGCATTCTCAGTGATGTCACTGGTTCCTAGTGAACGGATAGGCTGTATTCTCAGTGATGTCACTGGTTCCTAATGACTGGATAGGCTGCATTCTCAGTGATGTCACTGGCGCCTATTGACTGGATAGGCTGAATTCTCAGTGATGTGGTTCCTAGTGACTGGATAGGCTGCATTCTCTGTGATGTCACTGGTTCCTAGTGAATGGATAGGCTGCACTCTCAGTGATGTCACTGGTTCCTAGTGACTGGATAGGCTGTATTCTCAGTGATGTCACTGGCTCCTAGTGACTGGATAGGCTGCACTCTCAGTGATGTCACTGGTTCCTAGTGACTGGATAGGCTGCATTCTCAGTGATGTCACTGGTTCCTAGTGACTGGATAAGAGTCTAATTCCAGGTCATGTCTGTAACTGTTACAAGCACTTATGATTGGTGAATGGGACATAGGATCCGGGACTTGGGGGGCAATCTGCTCACTTTGCAGGTCTCTGGTTTTATTTTGCACATGAGTAATTTCCTATTTGCACTTTATTATTATTTTATTGAAGCTGAATTAGTTCCACATTATTTCCATGTTAGTTTATTGCTAAACATAGAACAAGGGGGACACTTGTGGAGAGCGATGGAGGGTTGGAGTTAGAAAGGCCGACCTAGGATGACAGGGAATGTAACCCCGTGTCCAATGCCCTATGCTACTGAAGCAATTTCCTGCTACATTGTATATAGATGCTATTGTATTATTAATAAGCAGATGTTCCAGGGGTCCAGCTTTTTGGTACCACAGCCAGTTATTTGTACTGTGAGCCTCTAAAACTATAATCATTATAGGGGGAAGCAACGGATCGATACTCCGCAGCATCAGAAAGTGGGAGCAGCACAGACGGACACCCCGAGACCCCGGAAGTTAAGGAAGGTAAACAAACACCTGATTTAAAAATGATACATTGTTAAAAAAACAAAACATTAAAATGTCTCATGAGTTTTAATTTGAAAGACTTTATATATCAATGGTCATTATTGTATAAGACTTAATAAAACATGCCTCATATATAGCGAATAAGGGACTCTTCACTACCCAGAGCTCCCCCGCTAGCTGAAGACCAGAGCCAGTTGGCGTTAGCTTGGGTCATTTTTCCCAGCAGCCACAGGGACATTGAGCGTAGTACCAGCCGTCCATAACTCCTGAATAGAGCGGTATTGAAGGACCGTCGCTGGCAACAGATTTATCTTTGTTTTTTTATTACTTATGGGTCACTTTATGGAGCATGGAAAGCAGAGTTATTTATTAAATATTAGTAGTAACAGTAGTAGCATTAGAATACTTACGAAGCATCGAAAGCACAAAAAGGTTTTAATTTCTGTTCTTTTCACATCGAAAACTGTGACCTAATTTTGCCTGTTTAAAAATTGTTTAAATTGAAATTAATGGAAATCATTAAGATCCTCAGCGATTTTCTGTACAAACTTTTTGCCCATTGGTGCACAAAGTCCGTTTCCAGTTGAAATTTAAAATGAGGAGAGACGGAGAATCAGAGGGGACTGCAAACTCTGTCGTCATGCTCAGTGGTAACTGGTCAGTATAAAGAGCCGGACACACTGCAAGTAGTGGAATCTTCACCGGTACATGAAAAAGTGTACAAGGCATACTTGTCAGATTCTACTCCCCCAGCGTTGTCCTCAGGGAACGTAGAGGTCATCACTGAGGTGGACTCTTCAATGGCATCAGTGAAAGAAGTCGAAGTTCTGATGGAAACAGCGGAGCTTCGTTTCATTCAGGAATATCATCACGACCTTCTGACAGGAATGGACCAGGTGACCATTGTACCATTGGATATGGAATACAAGTTTGGCTTTAGTGTAACGGGTGATGCAGTTTCCTGTAAAACAGCTGTGGAACTTCTCCAGCAGATCGAATCCTCTCTGTCCTCTCGCACTGTCACATTAGAGTACCCGGGTGTGTCACTTTTTCTATTGGAAGAGGATGGGCAGCGGGCGCTGTCTGAGACTGAACATCAGCATCACTGCATCATAGACGCGTCTCAGCTCAGCTGGAAGGCGCTGGACTGTAATTTTGTGGATCCCTGGAACTTCGTCTATCATGTTCTCCAAACAGAAAGCTCTTCTGTCCAGACCACAATGACTTAGGAGGTGTCAGAGCCAGAAGACCCGATGCTCGCAGCAGAGATAGAGGGCATAAAGAAGATAAGTGTGGAGAGTGAGGGGGACAGACACAATGAGAGCTTGTCTGATGAACCCCCAGCCACGACTACTGACTGGAACATACCTCCAGAGAACATTGTGGAAGATATATATACTGACATGGCTCCAGAGGGCGATGATGAAGTCATATGTGAGCTAAAGGATGAAGAGCTAGATCAAGCCTGTAAAATATCTCGTGATGAGTATCATGATAGAGAACTGGATGAATAAGCTCAATTACTTCTAACAATCCAAAGGTCAATGGACACCCAAGAAATACGCATGGAGGAAGATGATAAGGAGCTGCAGAGAGCATTAGAACTGTCTCTTACACAACATGTCTTAGAGGAATCCTTACAAAGAGCACTAGAAATGTCTCTCTGTGACAAAGGGCTTTATGGTCAAGGTAAGACATTTACTGCTAAAGAGGAAGTTCAGCCCATGTTCTGCAATGAAATGGAGAGGGCCTCAGACAGCGCCCACATTAAAGTTCTGGCGGGGGATGAGACCAGTCTCGTGGTGGCGTGTGCAGCTCTACGGAAAACGGTAACTGCCAAGTTGTGTACTGTGACTCTGGAAGGAATATGTGATCTACGGCACAATACAGAGATCCTCTCAGCCCTGGAATGGAAGCACAGAGTTAGAATTACCGTGTCTGACGGACAGGCACATATACAAGGATTTTTACAATGCCCTACCAAATGTCGGCAAGAGCTCTCCCAAATTCTGAGCGCCCTCCATGAAGGGGCCAAACCTCAGGCTGAGCTGATGAGCCTCGATGTACAGCAAAAAGTAGAAATGATCCCGTTGCTTGAGTCCTCCGAGGAATGTAACAGTGTTGTCCAGCCATTCCTCAGCACTCTACAGCAGCAGAAACCTATCACAAAGGTCCTCCAGGTCCAAAAGGTGCAGAATACCATATAATATACTCTATAGCCAGTACCAGCTGAAAAAGCAGAGCATGCTGGTATGTGAACCTAAGAAACCCATTAAACATACACTCTACCACGGAACCACCAAGGACGGCGCCAGAGAGATTTGTCACCATGGATTTAATCACAGTTTTTGTGGGAAGAATGCAACCCTATATGGGCAGGGTGTGTATTTTGCTGTCGATGCTGCAATTTCCACACTGGACAATTACTCACCCCCCTCGACTGAAAGAAAGAAGTTTGTTTTGGTGGCTCAGGTGCTTACGGGAGAGTTTGTTGTCGGAAAACCAGACATGCAAACCCCTCCCATCATGCCAAACAGCAACGGAGATGTTTCACGGCGATATGACAGCTTGGCGGACAACCTTCGGAAACCCTCCATCTTTGTCATATTTAATGACACACAGGCTTATCCACAGTATCTGATAACATGCTGTAAAAAGAGAAATTCCTCGATGTGAGTTAGAGCAAAGCTTTATTAGAGTGCTAGCTGCAAATCAAGGGCTATAAGTGGGCAGAATAAAGAAACCAAAGTGGTAACAATGATATTTAGAGCAAGTGGGATAATAGTGGGTGGGTTATTGTGTGAGGCATTGGGGGGACTCTAGAGGAATAAGATATATTGGAGATAGTGTATAAAAATGGAGGAATCTGAAAATGTTCTTAAAAATGTCTGTGATGGAAAAATTATTTTACACTGTATGATATTAAATTCTTTATTTACAATTTAAACAAAAATAAAAAATGAGGAGAGACCAGATGGCATTTCAGCTGAGAAAAACAGTTTAAAAAAATGTATCAGCCAATATAAGAGTTAAAGATAAATAAATTAGAAAATGACACAAAAAATTATAAGGAAAAAAAATCCCTTTATTTAATAAAATATAATAAAATAATTATAAAATAAAATAATAAAATAATTATAATTATTATTATAATCATTAATAACAAACAGACAAAGCGGTAAGAGGGCGCTATATAACTAGGTTCAAAATGGGTGCAGTAAATGTGAAATCTGACTTAGGTGCAGTAAATCTAGTTGTTGTTTGCAAAATATTCTACAACACAGTTCTTTAAATCAGGGAATAATTAATAATTTGCTATAATGCAGCAGTGAAGGTGGGGATACAACTCTACACTCGTTCATTAATACGCCCCAGTCGCCCCTTAATCTGAAAATTTCTTATCTCTTTCTGCTTTTTTTCAATTTTGAATTAAGAGCGAACATTTTGGACATCACAAGTAATTCCACCCAATAGAAAGGCCAGGTCTAAAATAACAGTTAGATGTAAATGCACAGAAAATAAAATATGTTTTCCCAAATGTCTAGGGAACAATTCTATCAAATTATCCCTAAAATAAGTCAACATAATCTGTAAAAAAATAAAATAATACAACATTAGACAATATCAAGTTTTTTACCTACATTTTACTGATGGTTTTCCTCTACGTTCTGCCTCAATTTTAATAAAATTCCACTTACACTCTTTGAAAAACACATTTTAATGTCACCAATAAATATTTAGGCATAACCGATAGTGTCATTTAGATGCAGTATCTGTCTGTAATGTTATGAGTGCTGCCCTCTAGTGGTCATGTGGATGCAGTGTGAAGTGTCTATAATGGCAAGAGTGCTGCCCCCTAGTGGTCATGTGGATGCAGTGTGCAGTGTCTGTAATGTTATGAGTGCTGCCCTCTAGTGGTCATATGACTTTTCAACATGACATGACCTCTGGATGTGATTATCTCTTGGTTGAACTGAATTTTAAATATGTATTTGCTGTTGTTGGGGTGGGTGCACTAGACGTAGCAATGGCCATTTTCAGGCACACCCCAGGGGGGAAACATAAT
Source organism: Mixophyes fleayi (assembly GCF_038048845.1). NCBI lineage: Eukaryota > Metazoa > Chordata > Amphibia > Anura > Limnodynastidae > Mixophyes > Mixophyes fleayi. The sequence continues at coordinate 4,015,624 of NC_134407.1, forward strand.
TACAAAAATTACATAGTTTCAAAATTTCAGTCAACAACAACAAAAAAAAAAAGTAAAACAGTTTCAAAGGTTTCTAAAAGACACAAAATCTTGACTATAAAATATAATAAGCAGCACTGAGAGTTCTTTACAAAGCCTAATAGATTGTACAGGCGGCGCCTCCTTAAAAAAACAGGTTAACAGCAAACATAGTGTAGAGCTTGAAAGTGACGTAATCGCTACCTGCCAGGTTCTTCATTTGTCAGCGGTGTTTCAGGTCAGTGTTTGAACGTGTCAGTATTACCAGTCTGTCGGGGCATCCGTTGACGGGAATCCGGTAATTGTTTTAATGAGTATCACCGACTGAGAATGATCTGCAGCATTCACAACTGGTTCTGTGCAGGATAATTAAATTCTACATTCAGAGCAAGAGAATTGTTACTTTGTAATTGTCCACAGATAATAGTAACAGAGTATCACATACAGAGCACCAGAAAGAATAGGGAAAGGTAGTTACTATTTCTCTTATTCGCGCTTTAATAATACTATAGATGTTCATACATACAGAGTAAAAACTGATACTAGGATCTATGCCCTGTACACCGAGTTAGAGAAGTGGTACTGTGCAGTTGGCCAATATTCAACATGTGTAATTCTGCAAAGGTTGGAAACTTTGAATCTTCACAAAATGAGTCTATTTATCCGCTGGATGGAGCATTATAAAGAGCTTCCAGCTTGTTTCACTGACTGATCCTTTGTCAGGACCGTGATAATATTACACTACAGGACATTTCAGTGCGGCCTCACAAAGGCCCTTTGTGCTGTACGTTTAGCCTCCGTGGGCAATTATAAAGGGGCCGTAGGAAGCAACAAATTAAAATCCAGAAGCTGAAAACTTCCTCCCATTGACGGCAAAACAACCGTGACTTCAAATTGGATTCCAATTATTAATGAACTAATATATTGTTTAGTAGTTTTTTAGTTCTTACATAAGGCTGCAGCGGGATTAGCACCTTGTTATAGGGGGCATCTATAGAGAGGGAACAGTGTACATTATAGTGCTAGCCGTGTACTCAGCGCTATACTAGGATATAAGGACAGGTAATTACAGTGTACATTATAGTGCTAGCCGTGTACTCAGCACTATACTAGGATATAAGGACAGGTAATTACAGTGTACATTATAGTGCTAGCCGTGTACTCAGCGCTATACTAGGATATAAGGACAGGTAATTACAGTGTACATTATAGTGCTAGCCGTGTACTCAGCACTATACTAGGATATAAGGACAGGTAATTACAGTGTACAGGGCTGTAGAGGGATCACTAACCCCTGGGTCTATGGTACTTACCTTCCAGTGTCCTAGTTATTGGGCTATGGGGTATATCGGACATTCGAGCACCATATAACATATAGATAATTCTGTGTGATTTATACATTCATGTGATCAGCGCTAGTTTCACGGCTTCTTTCTGTCGCCCAGTTAAGAAGAAAGGGCCGTCCGGCCTGAAGCTCAGTAACCTGATGAATCTGGGAAGAAAGAAGTCGTCCTCTATGGAGAGCCCGGAGAAGACGCTGGAGACCTCCAGTAAGTCCCCACCAGTGGGGGTCTTAGTCCCCGTTTCCTGCGATCCCTGAGCCGTGTAACGTGACGGACTGTTCTATTCCCCGTTCACCCTGTGTGGGCTTCATGGAAGAACCACCAAGCGTAAAATACAAATTAATGCAACATGAAAAGACTTATTGTGATGGTCACAAATATATGTCAGACAAGCTGTGGCTCTACAACTGTTGTGGAACTACAAACCCCAGCATCCCCAGCTGGCTATAGGATGATAAAAGTTTCCATATCGTAAGATATTGATATTTTCTGTTCATATTAAGCTGTGTTCAGCTATTGGCCGCTCTGGTCTCCAAACTGCTTCTTGTTGTCATGAAATCTGGTGCTTTTCTCAACTATCTTTAGTTATTACAAGTTCTGAACAATGTCCACGTTTATTTGTGAGTTACCAGTTATACAGCAGCCTAAACATCCTCTTCTGGACCAGTCCTGTATATACACCCCATCTAACCCTCTGTGAGAGGCGTGTGTACACGTATGTACACGTGTGCAGAGGGCTACGTGTTAGTGCTGTGTACAGTACACACTGACATTTGTAATTGGGGTGAGATCCAGAACAGCAGTGTGACATATGTATCTAGTTATATGTTTATCTATCTGGCTTCCTGTATATATACAAACATCCGAGAACCAAGGAATATAACAAAGGATTTGCAAATTAAGGAACAATCCATTAGGATCGAGGTCCCTCTAACAGCTGATAACTGAATGATCCGCCTATGATTATTTCGCCCCTAGACCAGGTGATATTATACCTATGTCATCCAGATAACGGTTTCCTAATTGCTGATTATTTCCAGATTACCTGAACGTGCTGATAAACAGCCATTGGAAATCTCGCTACTGCTGCGTGAAGGACGGACAGCTACATTTTTACCAGGACCGGAACAGGAGTAAATTTGCCATCCAGCCGGTGTGTCTGGTTGGCTGCGACGTCATCCCGCAGCCCAGCCCGGACCACCTCTATTCCTTCCGGATCCTGCACAACGGGGAAGAGCTGGCGACGCTCGAGGTAATAACCGATTCTACGCTCAGCAGTTGTCACGCGTTACTGAAAATGGTTTTATTTTCATCCGTGTGATTTACACACAGAATCATTTCAGAAACTGGAACCAAAGTAAACGCTCAGTTACAGGATTTAAATCCTTTTCACAGTTGTAGGTCAAAATTAATTATAATTTCACAAATTAATTATAGGCCTTAAATATTAATATTGAGCCCCAGGTTAATATTAAAGTAATTAAGTGTCTTTATCAGTAGCTCAGAATTCATCTAAAACCTCTGCAGACGGGGGTCCGACTGGGTCATCAGAGACCCTCATAAGATACATCCACTTAAATATGTAACTTGCAGCTTTGTAAGACCACCCTGAGATTATCTGACACTTCATTATAGAGGGGCCTTCACCCTTGTACCCCAGACCAGTATGTTGGTGGGAGTTGTATGTATGTACATGCACATTACTGCCCTCTGCTGGGAGTACAGTGTATGCACATGCACATTACTGCCCTCTGCTGGGAGTACAGTGTATGTACATGCACATTACTGCCCTCTGCTGGGAGTATAGTGTATGTACATGCACATTACTGCCCTCTGCTGGCAGTACAGTGTATGCACATGCACATTACTGCCCTCTGCTGGCAGTACAGTGTATGCACATGCACATTACTGCCCTCTGCTGGGAGTATAGTGTATGTACATGCACATTACTGCCCTCTGCTGGCAGTACAGTGTATGCACATGCACATTACTGCCCTCTGCTGGGAGTACAGTGTATGCACATGCACATTACTGCCCTCTGCTGGGAGTACAGTGTATGCACATGCACATTACTGCCCTCTGCTGGGAGTACAGTGTATGCACATGCACATTACTGCCCTCTGCTGGGAGTATAGTGTATGCACATGCACATTACTGCTCTCTGCTGGGAGTACAGTGTATGTACATGCACATCATTAATTATATTTATCATTCAATTTCTATTACTTTCATGTCTGTCTATATCGTTGTACTATCGATATAAACATGTCAGGTATTTCTAATGATACAATGTTTCTCTAGATAGTTCTGAGCATGTTGTTTGATTCTGTACCCATATATCACAGTCATTATCGCCACCATCAGGCGACATTGACGCTGTGAGCTGTAGTAACGCGCTTTGTTTACATGTAGGCAAAGTCTTCGGAGGACATGGGGCACTGGCTGGGACTTCTCCTGTCTGAATCCGGCTCCAAAACTGACCCAGAAGAATTTAATTACGATTATGTGGATTCTGAGCGAGTTTCCTGCATTGTGAGCGCAGCCAAGAACTCTTACTTGTAAGTGTATTAGGTCGCCGGTCATTATATGAGGATTACGCTCTTGTATCATTCTTCTGCAAAGATTCACCATGTCCCCCTCACCCAAATGTCCAGGCAGTGTGGGTAATATACGAACTGGAGGGGTGGGACGTATTTTCTATACACATGCACCCATTGGTTGCTAACAATTCGGGGCTCATGTACATTTGGATGCAAGTCTGTTTTATTTGCATGATATATGCATTTGTGTACTTCACATGCGTAACACAAAACATACGTCCGTATCCATATTTGTGCACATTTTATACATATGACTGTAGAGGAGGAGTGGGGGAGGACAGGGACGGGGCGAGTGTAGGTTGGAACACTAAGGGGGGTATTCAATTGTTAGCGAGATCCCCGGAAAACGAGCGCTCTAAAAATATTAGCGTTAATACGGTAATTACTCGCTGAGTTCAGCGAGTAAACTACCGTATTAACGGTATTTACGCGCATATTACCGTATTAACGCTAATATATTTTGAGCGCTCGTTTTTCCGGGGATCTCGCTAACAATTGAATACCCCCCTAAGGGCGTTTCCACGTAGTTCCACCTGATCTGGGTGATAGAGGACTTCTGCTCGTTAATGATGACTGTCGGTAGCCTCTTCTGATTGGCTGGTTGTGTGTTGACAGCTCCAGCTGTCAGTCCTTACATCATTGGATCACGGCCATATTATAGGACGTTGCGGCCGTCTAATCGCATTACTTTATTGATATATTGATGTATACTGCAGCTGGAGATAAGATTCACATTTGATCCTTAAAAGGGAAACAACAGATGTTTGGAGCTAATGTAAATTAATTTGTATTTGTGTCTGTATTTAATTCCATTTTATATTTTTATTAATAACCTCTTGTGTATATGACACCTCATTATATTGTGTACAAATAGTGTAATATGACGTCAACATTTACAACTGACAGTATTACTGCTACTATATGTAAAGCGTTGGCCTCTCCTGCTGCAAAATAAAATATATATCGTTTTTCCATTAATTATTGTAACCCTTTGTACACGTTTCTCTTTGCAGCTTGATGCAGAGGAAATATTCAGAGCCCAACACTTACATAGACAACCCGCGCAAAGGGAGGAGCCAGCAGGACGATCTGTACGATGACGTTGATGTGTCAGACCCAGCGGTAAGCAGCAGCGGCAGCGTTAAAGTCTCCGGGGCCACAGTGAGAAATATACTGAATACAACGTTAGACATAAATTGTTTTACGTCGTAGCGCAGTTCTAATAACCGTAGTTTTGAATATTCAAAATCAAGCAGGGTACTTTATGTGCTCACATCACATGAAAATAGTCACAGATGGAAATGATGTTAATCCAAATAGCAGCAATTAGTTATTATAGTATAATTTGAGGGGAGGTATTGGGGCCACAGGAGACGTCTCCCGTTTAGAGGGGATCGAACATATTTTACCGGCTTTTGTGTTCATACTTTCATTCCATTTGGTAAGATGCCCAATATAACCCATTAGGGTTAGATAATCCAGAAACGTTTGATTTTAAGATCACCCAGAAGCAGTGGAAGAGATCAGACATCGACATGTTGAGTTTTGTCCAGAGAGTCCAATTAGAAACCTCCTACATGGTGGTAAATGAACCTAATAATATGTACTTAGAAACATAAGTGGCACCTGGGGAAAGTGTAATGGATTCTACCATAGTAATATCTCCAATGTACTAAGAGGGTAAATGATTTAGGTCATTGTACAAGGCCAAGTTTGCTTTTATTAAAGTCTAACCGGTGTCGTAAGAAGTGTTAGAGGATTGTGAGAGAGGTGAACATCCATCTAGAGTTCTCCCAATTCCAATGTAGACTGTCAGCTCCTACGGGGCAGGGACAGATGGGAATAATAAATATTCTATGGAAAGCACCGAGTAATATAGTGACACTATACAAATAAACAATAATAATAATCAAAGAAGTGATCGACACCGGTAAGTAGACCTTAGACTTACCGGTCCGAGTGGGTGATTTATTATATATAATATATGTTATGTACTATTATGTTCAGAAGTTTCTTTACTCAGACATAATATTTTTGCTTCAGAGGTTTGTTTAATCTCTTTTTTTATCCCTCTATATATGGACTTTATGGTAAGGTTTGTGCCTGAATTGCTAGTCAATATTTGTACATATCTCTTATCAAAAATGTGACATATATGTTAGGATTGTTAGATGCGTTTGGTTACACACAGACACTTACATAGCCCGGACACACTCGGGATTTTTATTAGGGTCTGTAGTCCAGAGTCCACCCGTCCAATCGTACGAGTAGATGCTGGGATTACGAGACATTTAACTGTCCAGCAGCATAAAATATTCCAATAATCTTCTGTAAACCATATAGCTCACAGCAGCGGAGGGCAGGCAGATTGTAGCACGGGGGGCAAGATTGGACTCAGCAGCCTTTTAGAAGGATTTCAAAGGAAAAATAAATGCAGGTCCCGTAGTGGGCTACCAAGCTAGCCATCTACGGAACCGGGCCGGGGGCCCCCCAGCCCAGCTTGTCCCTGGCTCACAGGTTAAGTAATCAAGATGCCGGTACTACCTGGAGACTGCAGAATCGGCTTCTTGTAGCAACGGACAAAGGATCTAATCTGTGTGGATACTGTGCACACGTCTATCAGTGCTGACTGTATTGTACTTGTAACATTCTTATTATGTCTTCTGCAATTAGCTTGCATGTGCATGGACCTCACATCTAGGGCCTGATTCATTAACGATCTTAAATTAAGAAGTTTCTTATTTAAGTCTCCTGGACAAAACCATGTTACAATGCAAGGGGTGCAAATGAGTGTTCTGTGTTGCACATAAGTTAAATGCTGACTCTTTTTTCATGTAACACACAAATACTTGATAGCTTATTTGTACACTGAAATTTAAAGTTGATATTTGTGTGCTACATGAAAAAAGAGTCAGCATTTAACTTATGTGCAAAATAGAAAACTAATTTGCACCCCTTGCATTGTCACATGGTTTTGTCCAGGAGACTTAAATAAGAAACTTCTTAATTTAAGATCCTTAATGAATCAGTCCCATAGAGATTAATTTATTCAATTAGTTACACCATGCACACACTACAATTTACAGAACACCAATCCCTCATCACCAACTCTTCTAGCAGACCACAAAGGTCGTCACAGCATAATAAAATTAATACTTGTTTATACATTGTATCTATGTATATAGCACATACTGAAACAATAGATAAACGATTCCGCTTCTTTTCATCTTGCTATAAATTTTACGACTCCCTATAAATATTTGCTAACAAGTAATGAATATAAACCTCTGGCCCCCTCCTAGTAATACATTAATAATAATTTCTCCAGCCTGGACATCTGAGGCCAAGGCACCCTCTATGTCAGCGTCTGGTCAGCCAATGGTGGTCTCCCTGACCTATGGACTTTCACAGAAATATGGCAGCATGCAGTGTGTAATTCTGAAAGACATACAGGTACAAGATGTGCTCTGTCCTGATTCTACCTACTAAGATAATGTGGCACAGAACTATGGAGCTAAACGAAAAACTATTTTGATATAAAAGAAATACAGTTTGTTCTGCTCTGTAATGTAACTTTTTCTGCTATATAAATAGTTACAGAAGAATTAGGGATAGTCTGCACCTCACCACAGCCTCCAGTTATCTTCCATTATCTTTATTCCCTACACAGAAGGAAGACCCTAAAACCGAGGTGCGAGGGGGCGACGCAGAAGATAGTACCTACCTCGATCTGTTACCAGCGAGGTCTTTCCTGCACAACACGAGGACTAAACCGTCAGCAGCGAAGGTCGCAGACAGGGACCCCAACAAACAGACAGAACCTGAACCACTGTCATCCAGGGACCTGGAGCCCCCCTGTTCCATCCCCGAGGTGAGGAACTAAGTCTCACTTATTTCATTATCACAGACAAATACACGTTTTACATTTTTCACGTCTCTGGTGTAAAATCTGGGTGTAATAGAGGGAAAAATAATAAAGTCAACTGCAAAATGTCCTGTGTGACCATCAGAACAGATCATGTTCATGTTGTGTGTATAACACCCCCCCCCCCCCCCCCAAAAAATAAATAAAAATAAAGCATAATTGAGAAAATCTGGGGGGACAAAAAATGTGGGGTCCCCCTGAAACTGCCAGAACCAGCACTAGGCTATGCCAACTCGGGCTGGTGGCACTATACCAGGGAAACCCTCACCAGTCAGCACAGGACCTGCTATAAATATATGCCCCCCGCCCCTTTTAGGATTAGCCAGTCCCGTGCTCAGTTGTCCATGGTGCACTACAGATCCCAGGCTGCCATTAAGCGGTTGGACATGCAGGTGCTTGTAGTACTACAAGTGTCAGCATATCCATGGCTGCCAGAGCATGCGGGTATTTAAGAACCATAAGTGCCAGCATGCCCTGGCACCCAGGGCCCGCTATACGTCATAGTGCACCAGGGGAAAATGTAAATAAAACACAGACACCATTTAACAAAAATATATTTTAAATTAAATAAAGCCTCCCGGAAACATCCCTCATTCACCTCCTTTCTTACCTAGATTCAGGCTGGTGTCTTCTTATTACAGATCCACATCTTGGCACAGTAACAGAACATAAGTGACGCTCTTAGCGGTTATGCCGTTATATTTCTAGCTGTGGGAGTTACCCCGGTTATTGTGTTTCCAGATCCATAAAAACTTATTTTGTTTTTTGTGTGAAAAAATTTAGATTGAAAAAAAAAAAACCTGAAGCTGTTTCTTGTATATAAATATCTCTCCAAAGCTCCAAAAATGGCGGATTCACAAAGATGGTTCTTGTTCTGCAATGTTCATTTTTTTCTGACATGGGACAACAAAAGAACCATTTTTGTACCACCCCATAAACACATAACATTTGTGAATGACAGGAATAAACTATTTGCTGGGTTAGGAAGATTAATATAGACGATTCTTCTGCTAGTTACAGGAAACTGTGGGCATCTTTTGATATTTAGGGGCCTATTTACTATTAATTGCACTTTTGTCCGTTAATTATCATCTGTCATCGTAGTGATGACAAATTAATGGGGCAATTTAAAGTCATGTTAGGACAGCACTTCCTATAGGATAATGTCCCAGCAGTGACTTTTTTCTAAAGACAACTCCGGGTTCTGTCCCCGACTCCTCACTGCCCCGGGCGAAGTGCAGACGTCATTTACACTAAATAACACCGGACAGAGCAGGAAGAATGAAGGAGATGGACCCAAAGATCCATCTCCTGTGATGCTCTCCCCATAGGTGTGAGTGACTTGATAAACTGATAAAAGTGCATTATATTCGGACGACACATTGTGACCTCAGCGCACACAAAGCGGGAACGAGCCCATAGAATCTTGTGTGTGTAAAACAGATTTCTCCATAGGTCTCCCCTTAAATGTAACCTTTACACATTTCCTCTACCATCCGTCAGAATTTAGCACAATGTAAGTGACAGTTGGGTATTTCTCGTGTTGCAGGAAGCAGAGAACTGCGCAGAGCAGCCGACCCCCGATCTTCAGATGAAAACAAACGTCGCGGCCACTTCCAGTCCGCTGATGGGGAAAATCAAGAAACTGAGCAGTCCAGGTGGGTTGTAGGTTTGTCGCAGAGAGACGCAAATCGTCCTGATGTCTGATGGCGATATGTAAATATACGTGTACACAGAGAAGTGCTTTCAGCGGTTAGTCCCAGGGAGCAGGACTCGGCTCAGCTGCCTATTAGGAACATTTTTAAAAGAAAATAAATTTTTCTCATACACTTTAGCAGACATCTGATTGGATGTTATTGGTTACAAAGTTACCTCTGTTCCTGGTCATATAACTGCCCCCCCGGTGTGTTTCACCTCCCAGTGACTGTTTCTCTATATTATAATTTATTGGGGAGATGGATCAGGTTGTATATTCCAGATTTATAACATCTCTTTCATCAGCCATCGAAACCAAACTGGGGAAGAACCGCACGGAGGCCGAGGCCAGGAGATTTTCAGAGGTGAAAGAGCGGCTGGAGAAGGAGAGGGAGGATATTCGGGTGCAGCTGGCACAGCTCCGAAAAGATAGGAGAGAACTCAAAGAAAACATCAGCAACTGCACCGGTAGTAAACCATCCTTTATTACCACCATGGGGGTGATTCCTGGGTCCTACCTGATACCATGAGGTTTTAGAGTAATATATAGTGTTCTGGGCTCCCAATGACACATGGAGTATACCATCCTTTATTACCACCATGGGGTGATTCCTGGGTTCTACCTGATACCGGGAGCATACCACCATGGGCGGGGGGGTTGTAGAGTAATATATAGTGTTCTGGGCTCCCAATGACACATGGAGTATATCATCGTTTATTACCACCATGGGGTGATTCCTGGGTTCTACCCGATACCGGGAGCATACCACCATGTATAGCGTTCTGGGTTCCCAATGACACATGGAGTATTCCATCCTTTGTTAGATTCCCTGCAGCATTGTGTGCGGAGTATGTAATGAGCGGAGTATGTATGTACCGCTCCTGGATGCTGGAGTGTTGGCGCTGAGCCGCAGCATTGTGAGACCGTGTGTGCACAGGTCCATTCACTTACATTGGTTTTGGATGATCAGCTTGAGAACTACTTTTCCAGGTTTTAAGAAAGAGTGTTGACTGTATAATATTAATACCTGTGTGAGGGAGCCTAAAATGTAACAAAAAATAAAAGTAGGAGTCGTCAAAAGCTCGGCCTTCGACCCCCAAACCTCCGCTGGCCGTAGATAGACCTGTAACTGTAAAGACTGAGTTAAAGAGGGACTCCGCATGGAATGTGCTCTTGTTACGTAGCGGTCTGTAGATCTAACGGGTTCTATACGTCTCTGTGACAGACAAGAAGCTGCTCTCAGACCTGGAGGAAAAGCTGAAGAGCAAAGAGGAAGAGTGTAAAGAGCGGGAGAGTCACAGAGTGGACCTGGAGCTCCAGATTGTGGAAGTGAAGGAGAACCTGAGGAAGGCTGAGCTCGGGCCGGTGACATTGGGGACCACAGTGGACCCGGCCCACGTGGACAACCTCACCAGTGTAAGTATGAGGATAATGGCTGTGGAAAGTAAATGTCAGACAGGGACATGCTTCTCTACCTTCTATCATTTATCCCCTGATTTGGCTTTTTGTAATTAATGCATTTTTTTAATGTATAAAAGGATTTTAAATATTTATTTATTATATTATTTATTACTTCTTTTTTTTTATTAGTGCAGCGGACAAAACAAAATCTGGGCTTTTGGTTCCAAAGTTCAGTTAATATTGCTGCCATTTTAAAACTCTTGGATGTTTATAACCTGAACAGATTGATTTTTCTACTTTTAAGTTTAAGAGGTCAAGTTGCACCTCTTCAGTAGTAAATATATTTGTGTCCACTCTTATGGGAGTAAAGGCAGGCCTGCTCAGAGGATTATGATAGCGGGGCAGGGTGGCAGCGGAAGAGATAAGCAGGTAGAAGATATCGGGGATAGACGCACCTTGTTTATTGCGATCGGGTTTCCAGTAATGACAAAACATACACTGAATTCTCCCACACGGAAAAATTGAGATTTTTCATTAGAAAACTGTGTCTGCTTTAATACTGCCATCCGCACAAACTTTTATTTGATATGTTGAAGACACCACAGTGTGGGTTGGACAGGTCAGGTATATAACTTCATGTCAGGGGCCTCTATAAAGAGAGAGCGATCGGTACATCCACTACAGTACTCTGGGCCGCCGGGAACCAGAATATCCACCCAGATGTACAGTTCAAAGAAGGAATATAAAGGATTATAAACCCTATACAGTGTATACTAGACATTGGCCATTGTCTCGCACTACGTTTAGCTCCAGCTCTGCCAATTGGTGGGTGAATGTTAGGTGATAATATTTAGTATGGGGATCTACTCTCTCTGTAAACCAGCCACAGTGTAATGTGGAATCCACCGACGCCATTTAATAGAGCGGTGACGCCAGGAACGGCCCACCCCCGACTGAACGCTAGTCCGGAGGGATGCTCTCCGTTATACACCAACGGAGGTTCCTATAGACTCTCAGAGCTAGTTACATAGGGGCACATTTATCATTAATCGGCAAAAGTGAGAAATAGTTATTAATCCTTATCGCAAGGATAAGGATTGAACTATTTCTCACATTTATTAAAAAGGGGTCACAGAAACAGCAGTTCCGATAAACTGCTGTTTCTGTGATAGAAAAAAATCACACTTACCCCCCTCTTCGGACACGCTGTCTCGGGATCTCCTCTTCGTTCCTCTTCTTCCTTTAATTGCGCATGTGCAGTGCACATGCGCACAAAGTCCCCACTCTGTCTCTGCAACTATCGTTGCAGACAGAGCGCTGAGTGACAGGGAGGGATCATGTGATCCCTCCACACATGCGCTGTCCAGCTCTGCTCTTCGTAGCAGAGCTGACAGCAGTGGATTTCTTCAATTAGGATGATGATCCTCTCCTCCCTCCACTTGTCCTCTTGATCCTATCCCCTCTAACCTCCTTCGCTCTCTCTCTCCCACTCCCTGCTCCTACCTGGCACACCTCTTCAACCTATCACTCTCCTCTGGTGTTATACCCTCCTCATTCAAACACGCTCTCATCTCTCCTATCCTCAAAAAACCTAACCTCGACCCCTCCTCCGTCGCCAATTATCGTCCTATCTCTCTTCTCCCCTATGCCTCCAAACTTCTTGAGCGGTTAGTCTGCTGTCGTCTCACCAGATACCTCTCAGACAACTCCCTCCTCGACCCTCTCCAATCTGATTACCACCCCCTCCACTCCACTGAAACTGCCCTGGCTAAAGTCACCAATGACCTCCTATCAGCCAAATCCAGGGGTCATTTCTCCTTACTTATCCTCCTCGACCTCTCTGCAGCCTTTGACACCGTGGACCACCCCCTCCTTCTGCAAACTCTTCTCTCTCTAGGCCTCTCTGGTTCTGTCCATGCCTGGTTCTGCTCTTACCTTGCTAACCGCACCTTTTCTGTCTCCACGTCCGGCTCTTCCACCGCCCCCACGCCCCTCCAAGTAGGAGTCCCCCAGGGCTCTGTTCTCGGCCCCCTTCTCTTTTCGCTCTACACTTCCTCCCTTGGTGCGCTCATCTCCTCCTTTGGTCTTCAGTATCCACTTTATGCTGACGACATTCAACTCTACATCTCCTCTCCTGATCTCTCGTCCACCCTCCTCTCTCGTGTATCTGACTGCCTCTCTGCCATCTCCTCCTGGATGTCCTCACGCTTTATCAAAATTAACATCTCCAAAACGGAACTCTTAGTCTTTCCTCCTTCCAGACTCCCCTCTCACCACAACCTCTCAATCGTTGTTAACAACACTACCATCTCATCTGTCACCCAACTCCGTTGCCTGGGTGTCACCCTTGACTCCTCTCTCTCTTTTGCCCCCCACGCCCAATCCCTTGCTCAAGCCTGTCACTTCCAACTGCGCAACATCGCCCGCATCCGACCCTTCCTCTCACAAGACGCCACCAAAACCATCATCCATGCGCTCATCATCTCCCGCCTGGACTACTGCAACCTCCTCCTCACTGGCCTCCCTCTCTCCCATCTTGCCCCACTCCGATCTGTGCTCAATGCAGCTGCCAGACTTATCTTTCTCTCACGTCGCTCCTCCTCTGACTCCCCTCTCTACCAGGCCTTACACTGGCTCCCTTTCCCTTACAGAATCCTCTTTAAACTCCTTACTACCACTTATAAAGCTCTCTCTCAGTCTACTGCCCCCTACATCTCTAACCTCCTCACCATCCACACTCCTGCCCGCTCCCTGCGCTTGGCAAACGACCGTCGCCTCTCCTCCTCTCTCATTACCTCTTCCCACTCCCGAGTCCAAGACTTTTCCCGAGCTGCCCCCCTGCACTGGAATGACCTCCCTCGTTCCATCCGTCTCGCTCCCAATCTGTGCTCCTTCAAACGGGCTCTCAAAACTCACCTGTTCCTGAAAGCTTATCAACCATCCACTTAACCCCTCATCCACTCTGCAGTTCTCCCCCCCTCTCCCCTGGTCCCTTTTTCTCCATTGCATCACTGCCTCCCTTCATGCCTGTTTTGTCCTCCCTCCCTTAGGATGTAAGCTTGTATGAGCAGGGCCCCTCTCCCCTCCTGTCCTCATACCGACTCTTCTGCTCCGCCCTTACTTCATATGTCTGCCCGGAGTTTCCGAAGCATTGGTACTTAGTGTTTATTGTTCTGTGATGTTTACCCTGTATGGTCTACTGTTCATATTATGTAAGGCGCTGCGGAAACCTTGTGGCGCCCAACAAATAAATGATAATAATAATAATAATAATGTGGCGTACATTATCAAGACAAGTTCCTGAAAAAAAAAAAAATCGGAACTTGTTAGATTGCGGCCAGGAGCAGTCACCATTCTGTTGAATGGTGACTGCTCACAAAAACAACCAGGATTGCAAAGCAGCAGATATCCATGATATCTGCTGCGATGCACCTTTAATAAATTTGCGGAGGGCACATCGGGACTTTAATTCCACGGTAAGTGCACAATAGTGCACTACCGTGATTTGTTAAATATGCCCCATAGTAACATGTTCTCCTCATATCTGTTTACCCAGGTTAAGAGCAGCAGCCCCGTCCACATCCCGGACTCCTCGCCGGTAAACTCCGCCATGGTGCTGAAGAACAGACCGCTATCTATAATGACCACCGGAAAAGGCACCGTACTGCAGAAAGCCAAGGTACATGTAACCTGAAGGCAAGAGGAGAGACCTCTACACGCTACCATTAGCTTACACATACACGCATGCACCTGTGTACTCACACTCACACACATCAAAGAGAACCGGTTCTCCAGCCACACTGTAGATGACAATGTCACAGGCTGAACCAATATTCCGGAGAATGGAACTGGTGGCGCAGCCGCACGGTAATTCAGTATGTAACATGTAAATAGCAGCTACCTGTAAACTCCGTTAGATACCGACCTCGGACCACTCTTGTGTTGGCCACACGTACTGAAATACTGATAAATGTATATAGTATTACTATTGGGCAGGTAGGTAAAAGCAGATCCTGCACCATGACCCATTCCACTTTGGGCTAAAAGTTCTTCCCCCAGACTTCCTACATAAATAACGAGTAAGACATCCCACAAAAAATGTTTCGACCCCTCTGCCACTATGAATATGCTCCCATCTACCCTCTCCCCACTATGAATTATTCAGTAGGGGCTCCTACTGGCAGATGGATTTATTGCGTTATTTAATTGGTTTAATTTAAATGCTGCTGTGGGTGTGGCCAGTGATCCCGTCACTCGGTATGAGGACAGAGCGGTAGGACCGCAGCTTCATGGCCGTGTCAGACTATGGTACAGCCATAGATGGGAATTCATGAGGTATTAAAGGACAACTACGTTCCCAAAACCATCTTGTATTTATCCCCCACACACCTTAGCTCCCAGCTGCAGAGATGCCCCTGCTGGGGTAACAGTAACCCGCAATCATGATCGTCTCATCAGTTCTACATGCAGCTTGGGGCAATTACCCCAACACACGGATTAATTCACCGCAAAACTCTAATATTCCTAAATCCGTCTCATCTTATGATTTCCAATTGTGTCACATTTTATGTATAACTATCAAAGTACAAGACCAATTAATGAAACGTGAATCTTTACCATGTAGTCTGTTTATTTAGGGAAATTGTTAACAAACGTTCATGTAGAAATTTTTGTAACTTGAAGTGGCGTCAATACCGGACATAACTGCAGATATAAAGTGGTTTTATACATTTAACGCTCCTGCGTCAGTATGTACTGACTTAGGTTTCATCAGGAATGACTGTGTTAATCCTCTTGATTTTATTTTTTTTTAGGAATGGGAGAAGAAAGGAGCCAGCTAGAAAACTTACTCTTCATAAAGGACTAAAAGACTTGAGTCTGGTTGGCATTTTATTTATCAGATGTCAGGACCCTGCTCCTTCCTGAAAGAGAACCAGGAGCCCAACCATTTTACACCTCCAGGAGACCTCTTCTTGCGTCGTGCTGGGTGACCAAAGCCGAGACATTAGCCACTTGTCCTCCCGCGAAGGTGGCAAATCTACCGGGCATAATAGACTGGAGTACCGCGACCACGTCCTCCTGGATCTCTGTCTGTGATTTCAGGCTAGGTTCAGGTCTACTGGACTCTGGGTTATGTATTATATACAGCAGTATGCCCAAGAAACATTTCCTGCAGAACATCAGCCTTCTGAAGACAGCGCGCATCGACCTCCACAAGACAGAGCTCGCAAGACTCTATGTCACCGTTCAATAACTTACTCATATTCTACAATCTGTTTTAGGGATAAGGTGAAATCTTTTCTATGTGGTTGAACATATTTATTGTCATATAACATTGTCAAGGCAAGAAAAGAGCTGTAGGAACCAGCGTCTGGGCTTCGAACAGTCATGTCGGAGATCAGCAGGACACAATAAACTGAATAAGGGCAGTAACTCACAGGTAAAGCGCGTCAGATCATGGAAAAACAGATTTCTTAAAAACTAAAATACATTAATAATGAAATTTCAGCATAAAAGATGGAATCTTCGGAAATGTGTGGAAGTGGTTCTGCACGAGACATTAACTAGTGATCCGGTGTCTGCTGTCCGCAGAGATTCTCATCTTCCTTCTACACTTAATATACTAGTTTAAACGGCGTCTCAGACTGACTCAGAACGCTGTTTCCCTGTTTTTTTCAGTCTTAAGAAGTGATTGTTTTGGTGCTTAATGTTAAAATAAAAAAGTATTTCAAAGTATTTTATGATTCCTACATGAAAAATTAAACTTAAAACTAGAAATCTGAGAATGTTGGTTATAATTTCTCTCGGAGATCGCTCAGATAAAGAATGAATCGGGTCTCCCGTTATAGCTCATTCAGACAAGCTCTTGGGGAGGATTCGTTCACAGCGCGTTTCGCGTCCCAACATTGCTAATTACTCACTGAAACAAAATACAGGGGTGGCTGGAATTAATACAGGTCCTCTTGTATTAAACTTATGCCCCAGCATTTATCACAGCGCTGGAGTCATGGCTTCAATCCTGACCGGGGCCCTATCAATGTGAAGTTTGCTTGTTTCCTACCACACTCCAAAAACATTCTAATCTGTTAACGGATTTCTAACAAAATGAATCCTTTAGTGTCTGTGTGTGGTAGGGAATATAGATTGTTAGCTCCACTGGGACAGGGACTGATGTGAATGATTGTTCTCTGTAAAGTACTGAGTAATACGTAAGTGCTATATAAATAACCAGTAATACTCTGTGCTGAAGTATAGGAATTGCACCCAGCATTGGGGCTTTATAATATAGTGGTGGTGGGTGTTATGGAGGTGGGGGTGGGATGTATGTTGGAGTTCCAGACAAGGAGAAGAGAGTGGGTTACCTAGCTCAGACTAGGCACCTAGACCCGGTGACATTAAGTTGGATTACATATTTAACTGAAGTAGAGTTTGCTTATTTTGGACACAAGTTATCTCCACTGTTCATAAAATACAATTATATCCAATAAACAGCTCTGTGTCATATCCAAGAGCAACACAAATAAATCACTGGGTCTGTTTGATATAACGGCTTTACTAGAAAGCACAAAAGTCAGGAAGTACAATACATTTTCAAGGATATTTATAATCTGGGCAAGGTTTACAGGTCTTGAGATTGAACGCGGGTTTATACTGTATGGACTAATGTTAGGTTTAGTTTTTGGGTTAAGGCTAATGTTGTGGCTAGTGTTAGAGGACTATGGCTCAGTACCAGATGTGACTGATACATCCTTTGTATAAGATACTCTTTCAATTGAGAGTTCCCTTTTCTTTGGTCACAGAGTGCTGAAACAGACCCCGCTATCCGTCTCTATTGTTACACTGTGTAATGGTGGGCCCAGCCAGAGGTGGATCATCCATCAGGCAACCTACGCTCCCACTTAGGGCCCAGTGGGTCTGGACTGAAAGGGACGATTTCTCTATTTATTTATTTTCGGGGGGTTTTTTTGGGGTTTTTTTTTCAAATGACAATCGGAGGGGGAGAAAGGAGGCCCAAACCAGTATCTGGCCTATAAACTCATGGGGTCTTAATCAGACTCTTTGCCCAGCTATGGTGGCAAAAACCCCTTTTGCCAATTTCGTAAAACAATCTGACTATATTCACTTTACGCCCAAACCGAGACATAAGTGAGATACATAGTGTACAGAGTATTTTGCCAGAGAAAAGAGCTACACTTTGTAATGTGAGTTTAATCCATAGAAAACACATATTCATATTGCAGAAGAGCAAAAACTACACAATTCCATATTAACAAATATACTAATTATTTTAAAAAAATGTTGACATCGTAGACAGAATTACACTTCTACAAATGCCCTCATATAAATACAATACAAAATACAGCAGATGTTTATATTAAATATATCCTACAAAACGATGTGAAAGAATAAAGTAACAGCAAGTCTCATTAAGACTGTATCCACGACATATACATTGTAGCACAAATATTTTCATTCTGTGTGGTTGTACAATAAGACAATAATAATAATCCACCAACATATACATATTGACATATCTGTCAGGAATATTATATAATGGATTTAATTTTACATCTTGAACATCTTTGCTTTTTAGAATGTTCATGTTTAAAATAAAAGTTTACAAAGGTTAGGGATACATTTACCTACTGACACTGGGTACAGGAGACTCCCGCTAGGTAACAGTTGATGCTTTGGTTTGCTGCCCTCGAGTGTCCACTCAGTGCCATTACACCAGTCTTTTAGTTGAGTCTGCAGTAACGGTGGGGTAGTTTGCAAGACCTCAGATTTCCAACCACCGATATGTGAACATGCAAACACGGGCACTGAATGCCCTGCCATGACCCGCTACACTGGCTGGCTCTTTTATGGTAACAAGGACTGATGTTACGGTGTTTGCCGGGAAGGCCTCCGATGTCGCGATGTACTGGAGTGTCTCTGCGGCCGATTCCTGAGTTGTAATCCTAGAGGCCAGTGAGCGTCTCCTCTGAGTATCCCTACAATGTACAAGAGAGGCACATTCTTAAAAAAAGAAAAGACTGTCATTAATAAAGCAGAAACACATAGCCCTATAATTGGTGGAAACCTTGCAACAATCCCGTGGGGCGTTATTTCATTATTAGAAAGTTTTAGAACTGTTCACCCCTTATATTAATTTCAATATTTTATTTTTTTTTTTTTTTTTAACATTTATTCTGTGCAAGCCCACATCTAGAGCAATGGAAGGTTTCCTTTACTTATTGTCATTGTCTGCACATGATGAATGCCCAAAGATGCTCTCTAATTGGCTGCCATACCCCTGTGTAAGTGCAGCATAGAATTTACAGATCTGTATTTGGGACATTAGGAAACAGTAATATAGATACTGTAAACTGTTCTTTAGTATCACACGTCCCACGGATACTTACGATTCTCGCAGTGCGGCCCGTCCCAGCCGTCACACTCACAGTGGTAGCTGTCTTGTTGCAGGATGCACACCCCGCCATTCATACAAGGATTAGGTTTGCACAGATTCACTTTGGATTTTGCCTCTGAAACACACAAATGTCAGAGTCAAAGACCGACTGAACGAATATATCCATCGCCATTTCATAAATATTTGTAATGTCCTGCAAATTAGGGGAGGTTTCTTTAAAATCCATGACAGTGAGAAGCAGGGGCCTGGCCAGAGCTGCTGTTTAACGGTCATATGTTTGTCTGTGGAATAGGAGTTGTTGTAACAATGTTACTGACAGGAAGATCTGTTCCCTGTAGCTGTGACCGGAGATACTTAGAGGAGCCGGAATAGAGAGAAACGCGGAGAGACAGAGAGTACAGAAGGAAAAATGGGGCCGAGTTGCTAAAACCCTGTCAAAAAGTCAGCTAGGATCTGCAACAACAGTGCCAGAGAATGTCAGTACAATTAAGAGGACGTCATTAATGATTCATTCAGGATTGCAGCTCTGATGTTTGTTAAATAGGCTTCTAATGCTTTGAATGAAAAAGCTGCCACCGGCGAAACGCAGCGAGACTTCTATCTGGCTGTGAGTCCTACATGTATAGACCCGGTGAACATTTACCTGGAAAGATTCTGCATTTCAGAGAAATTTAAACTACAGCGACTTAAGCAAAAAAAAATTAAAAAAATAGTTTACAAAGAACCCTATATAGTGACAGCAAAGTGATCTTATAATAAATAGACTTCAGTGATAACAGAGACAAGGTCTGCACTGCTCTATA
This sequence comes from Mixophyes fleayi, assembly GCF_038048845.1. NCBI lineage: Eukaryota > Metazoa > Chordata > Amphibia > Anura > Limnodynastidae > Mixophyes > Mixophyes fleayi. The sequence goes on from NC_134407.1 coordinate 4,035,823, forward strand.
TCTGTCCAGATCAGTAGATTTGATTATTTAGTGGTAAGAAATATGTTGACTAAACCTAGTGTAAGATTAGCATGATTAAAGTGATTTATTTTAGTCACATAGGAGGTAACATATCTTGTGGAAGAGTATAACTCATTGGGGTCTTGTCTTGGATGGGGCCTCCCTCTGCTGCGCGGTCCTCGCCGTAGAGGCCGCCCCTGGAGCACCATGAGCTCCGAGAACCACCGCCCACATATTTTAGATTGCAAACCCCTCTCTTAAAAAATACACCCCTGACAATAAGGCTTTACTCCAATTGTAAACTATGTTGTCTAAGCCACTTACAAAATATCAATTTTAACTCCTCTGAAAAATCCCTTTAACTACCATAATGAACTTAATTATGCAAATCATAAGTATTATAGTATCAATACGTATTTGTCAACCAATGTACCCCAAAACAGATACAGATACAGCACCCCTCAGAGTGACAAATGGATTGTTTTGGCACTTGTCTAAATGGCGACAATATGTCGTAGAGGGCGTGGCTAGCGGTAACCAGTGTAAGGGGTGTCAGATCGCTATTGGGTGTGTAAAGGAAACGTGATAACAGTATTCGGTACTTGTAGTTCTACAACGGATGAGGACACGTAGGTCGTCTACCTCCGCTATAAATAACGTTTCTGATCGCTCTCCCACCTGACTTGAGTGGAATTACTCTAGTTTACATTCTAGTAACAAATACAAGATCACCGACCAAGACTAATATTCATATATTGTTACTTTCTGGTTCCTATTAAGATGTTCAGTCTAGTCGTGCAAATAGAAACTGTTCAGTAATTAAACAGGGAGCATTTGGGAGGTGACCACAATCCTCATGACCTCCGCTCCATCAGACAATGTAATGACCTAGCAGTGAGATCAGAGAGCGCTGAGGCCGTAAGTAGTTACGTTCAGTGAACCGTTCTCTGGATAACATCTATCATCTCCCCGACCCCCAGGGTTACCTGCGGCTCCCTCTCAGTAAGGGGCAGATTATAGTAACATTTCAGCATTAGTTCCCTAGAATATTACTCTGCGAAGGGGCCATAGAGAGACGCTGCCCAGAACATTATAGTGGACAAGACGTGTACCCGGGGATCATGGTGTTTACTGACGGAGGGAAGATGAGAGGTTAGTACTTACACTGGTAATGCACCATTAAAAATTCCCATCATCACTGGGCAATTGGAAAATGAATTTAATACCCATAAAAAAACGGCCTGTCGTCCGGTATCAGGCAGTGACCTGGTGCTCGTTAGGACAGAGAGTTGCAGGAAGAGGATGACGATCTAGGACAATTCTGCACATACTGCGTAAATTAAACTGACAGCTGGACATTAATATATACAAACCATGTAAGCACTGTGTACACCGAGGGTGCTATATATATATATATTTAAACAATACAGCATAAGCTAAATACAAGACCTGAAATTAATGATGTAGTTATAGAGAATCCTGTCCCATCACTTTGCTACAAGCTGTCATCTTGGGAGGATGGAGCTTTAATGTCTTGTATCTCTTTGGAGCAGTACAATCATGACTTGCAGGTTCTTAGGCAACAAAACAAACAAAAAGTATAACGGATACGCTAGGCCCCATATAAGAACTATTTTCTATTTTTTTATCCATTTTCTGAGGGCCAAAAGATACAACTTTAGCCGGATAAGGGAGAGCATACTCCATTTAGTTTCCTTTTAATTTATCTTAAATAGCGCTGCAGTGGAAAAATCGGGATATATAATGCATTATATCTTCCTGCCTCAAAGGTACAGAAAAAGAAATTCCTTAAGTTGAAAAAGTCTCTCTTTAAACAGAACCTTAAAATAACTTAAAGGAATTGTCCACTAAAGATCCGAAACCGCAACGTCAGACCTGAGGTCCATCTGGACCTCCAAAAATTGTAAAATGAATTTAATAACTTTAAAACAACATCCTGTTGTCAGGTATCAGGTTATTTAATAATACTGATAGTAAACGGGTTAATATGATCCCAAAAAATCATCCATTACTAAACAACGATCATCTAAATAACTAGCAGTACTCCTGACGTATATAATATCTATAAGCAATGGATGCTGGGAGATGTCTAACTTATATATCGCGGATGGAAAGAAGAAAGAGACACTCATGACAGAGTAGAAGAAACTTCACCTTCGCACACGTTCTGAACAATGATATCTTCATATTGGCCGAGGGCATCATAAGTTGGGACGTGGGTGAGGAATTTCTCCGATCCAGCAACACGCAGCAGTAAACTCCTCTGGATTCTCCCCACTCCGATTGTGAATACCGAGATCCCGTTATCCCGCAGCTTCTGGGCAGGGACCGCCGCGTCCTCTGCTCTGCGTCCATCGGTGATCAGTATCACAGTCTTCTTCACACCGGGACGAGCCCCCTTTTGGATCGTCATCACTTCATTGTGAATGTGGAGCAGAGCACCTCCAGTAGATGGAGGTCCTCCATGGTAGGTCGCCTGGTTGATGGCATGGAGGAGGCTAGAACCCGTCTCATGTGTATCCAGTCCAAACACAGTTTTCGGCTGGTTACTATATGTAACAAGACCAATCTGAGTAACGTCACGGTTAATATCAAACTGGAGAGAGACCATAGTTATGAAGTTCAGCAGTCGAATAAAGTTCTCCGGTCCAACACCGGATGAGGCATCCAAGGCAAAGACTATGTCCAACGGTTGAGCCTGGCAGCCTGAAAGGGAGGAGAAAAGTGTTATAATATAGGTATAAAATCACCATCAATTAGTCAATGAGCATCAGCATCTGAATGAATAGCCCTAGTCTGGTCTCTTGAAAAGGTTGTTTTTACTGCGATCCGAGGTCAGGATTGGTGAATACATGGTCACTCTTATCATTGTATAGTTACAATATTGGTATTTTATAGTAGTATTTTAACACTATATGTCTACCAACCTTCAGAGTGTAAACGACTGTCTCTCTTGCCGATGACCGTGTATGTACTGGCTCACATCTTCAATATAAGTTTAGTATCAATCTAATAATGTTTTTAATTAATAGAGGAGTACAGGCAACACAGTTGATTGATTTTGGTTCATTGCTTTTTTCCTTCATTTACATACATGTGAATCTATAAGCCCCGAGTCAGACTATGGGGATGTAGCTAAGCTGAGGGGGGGAGGGGTATGATGAGTGAGACTATTTCAAAGTTTTGCTGAGAGTCCCAGAATAAATATGCCGAATTGTCAATATTTTTCGGCTGTACGAGACATGAACTGTCCGTGTAATAATAAATTAAAATAATGAATTTTAAAAACCGGCAGCTTAGATTTCTCCAAGAATCCTCTACCACCTCCGATGCTCGACTGTACAGTTTTGGACCACTAAACCTACAATGGAAGAGTTCATTTAATCTAAACATTTGTTAGAAAGCTCCCCCTACTTAAAGAAATTCTAAGGTCATTGGTGGATGTGTTAGTGTGTCCTTTGCCCGTTTTGGTATCTTCAGAACCGACCACACTTGTGAGAACACCTTCTGGGCCATGCCCCAGTTTTCGGATTATCAGAAGTGATTAAATTTGGAAGAAGGTCTTTGGGAGAAGAGAAAGGGATTAGGGTACAAAGAAAAAAACCAATAAGGACAATGTAAGAAGAAGGATAAGTAAAACCAACATAACAGAAGGAAAGACCTGCGACAGGATTATTATTAAATGCATCTTTAACCCCAGCTTTGTATAAACATTAACACCTATTAAATAACAAAACATTTAAATATATGATTGAGAATTGCTGGCACCTTGGGCATCAATACTGCAGATCTTCTTTTGTAGCTGTGGCAGCTGGTTGAAGAGTTGCTGGGGGCTGGAGTAAGTTATCATATTCTGGGGGTTCCCTACAATCTCTGCCATCTCCTCTTTAGTCGAGTCAGTTGCCACGCCAAGGAGGAACACCTCCTGATCCCTGGCCATATAATGCCGCTTCTAACACCAAGTCCTGCGACGTGGACCCCGTGAGTAGGACCACGACACGAGGAAGGTCATCACGTATGTCAGAAAGGCTGGGGTGCTCTTGAAGCCGTGTCGTGTACATAGCGCAGGGCTTTTCCTGTGTAAGATTCCACCACCCATAAACCGCATACCGTCCACATACGTCAGAAGTTCTGCCACGTTCTCATACTCGTTGATCTTCACCACCATATGAACCTCATACTGTACTGGGCCACACCGATGTTGACCGGAGAGTCGTCGGACAGGGCAGCTTGTATGAAGCGCTTGAGAAAGGATTTGTGCCGCATAAAGGTTTCTAAGGAAGTTGCAGACGAGCTGTCCAGCAGGAACAGGAGGTCGATGTTGCATTCGAGACTTAACTTAGGAGCTGGAACAAGGAGAACATCACAATGACGTTCGTTCTTACAGTGATGGACAACATGAGTACCGTGGATACATACGAATGCAACTATGTTACATACAACTATTATTTACATTTTGAAGACACGCAGAAATTATTTTAGCCCAATGAAGTGATAACAGACTGGTCTATGGTCAATCATACAACAAACCAGCTTGGGTTAGGCTGATAACATAAATGTCCCCATTAAATGATAGTAAGAAATGTGTCTTTATTTATCTATATCTCTATCTAAGTCAGGTTTTCAATAAAACGGGGAAGATTAATCCACAAAAGTGTCAGGTAGCGTTTGCCAATATTTCAGCCGGCTAATCTCCTCCAGTCTACAGCCTGACGGTCGCCATTATCTGTTCCGAAACATTGGCTGTTTGACACTTTATATATACATAGAAATACATGTATACATAGCTCACAGATATTATATCTTACACACATCTCTCGTCTCTCAGATTACATAACAATATACTAATCCTGTTTTGTCACA